>NC_085137.1:7245849-7374251 GCF_035046485.1 Aedes albopictus
CGAGTCAACGAGCACTGTGACAAAAGAAGAAAATGAGATTTATTCTGTTCTAGAGTATTCTCAGGATTCAGGAACACTTCGGCTTATGGCCGGAAAAAATGTTGAGTACATATTCGACGAGAAAGGCGCTATCACCACTAGGTGGATTAATCTGGGTTTTTTATTATCATTTTTGCTCAAGCTGAATAACAGCTTTACTATATATTTCTAAAACGATTTTAATGACAAATAATTCATTTGGTACACAACACTATGCTTTATAATTTCTCCAAATTTGTGTGAACAAAACCCGAAGAATGGTTGAACCTGAAAATTATCCAAATGTTATTCAGCATCATGTAGAATTAATTCGTCATGATAGTGCTTGATAAATGAGTGATTGACAGAGAGACAACCAGTTGGGGAATTTCCGCCGGTCAATGGACGATCGGCACCGATGGTATCATTTTTGCCGTCGGAAAGACAACTGAAAAGAGATGAGCTTCTATCGGTCAGCTTGTCTCGCTATTGGTAACCACGAAACCTTTTGTTGGCTGACGAGAATACTATCCAACGATCACAACCGGACATACCATTGAAGAGTTTAGCTGATCACGGTATCTCGCCGTCCAATACACCATGGAGAAGATCTTCCATCGATCATTCCAGCCAACCTTCACCAAGAGATTTTGGATCTCATCCCGGTATCGAAGATCTCGGAACAGGATGAGTTGTAAACTGACTTCGGCAAGCTACCCACTGAAGAACTACTAAGGATAGAGCAAAGTGGGTTAGGAAATTGCTCTCCAACGCACCCAGAGTAGAAAGATCGACTCAGAGAGTACGATCAAACCACACTATTCGAAGAACGTTCACAAGGAGCATTTCTGCCGTAATTCAGAAAGTGACGTAAGCGCCATTCAAAATTTCGACGTCTTTTGGTATATATCCTGTGAAAAAATTACACTGTGGAATGTGTATATATAAGGATGCAAGATCTAGTGGTAATCTTGTATCTATGGAAGAAAACATGGCAAATAATCTAGGGTTCATTGAAACATTTATGAAAATTGTCATTGCCGCTTACGTCACTTTGAAGAAGAACGGGAGATCTAGACTACGCTCAAAACGAGTAATATCAATAAGAAGAATCGCGGGGACTGTGACAGTGACAGTCACGAAATAGCCAGAGCCTTCCCAGAAGAAGGTCTCTAGCGCGTCCAGTATGGAACAGTCCGTTCAAACTGCGGCAGAACGCTTCGTGTTGTACAAGACACCCTTCTACCTATGATTTATATATGATCTAGCCGGCAGCTATTTACTAGAAGCGTTGTTAATCATTTTATTGGATGGCTATGTACTAATCCATGACAACTCGCATGATCCACATGACGAATTTTGTAGTACAACTTACATGATAGATTTATGGAAATGGTATGCCAGAGGAGAAAAGTAACAAATTATCACATAAAACTAACATAGGTTCTGGGACCATTTGGGCAGGAGCACCAATTTTGGGCGCTTGCTACTATAACTCATGCAATTTTGAACCGATTGACTTGATTTTTGAGACACGATCAGATACGCACAGTATCTAGTTACGTGCAAAAATGCAAGTCAATCTGTTTGAAATTGATTGAATTATAGCACCAAGTGCCCAAAATAGGTGTCCCTGCCCAAATGGTCCCAGACCCTAAATAGAACTAGAAGTGTGGGCTTGCTGTTACGAGAAATTGGAATAAAACGTGAATCATTCTTCGAAGCACTGTGATTGCTCCTTGGAAATCATATCATTTCGAAAACTTATAATACCGACATATACACTCCCGTTCAAAAGTTTGGGGTCACCTCCTCAAAAACATGTCATTTTTTTAGGCCCATATCTCCGCCAATTTGCGTCCGATTTCAAAACCCTAGGTTTCATTCAAAAGATAATAAGTCAAAGAAACTTTGAACATGATTTAAAAGAAACTTTTTCAAAAAATTTTGTATGTAAACTTAACCCAAAGTTGCCAAATTTTCTAAAACATGAATATAAACTTACGGCAGTGTCGCTGGAAGTTGGGTCGACCAAATTTTAAGATGAGAGCGGTAATTTGACCCAGTTTCTATTAGATTTCAACTGCTTTTTACAGAACTTAGCTAAAAAATCTAGAAAAAAAGTTATTAAGTAAATTAATCCTTGATGTCATCGTCCAAAAGTTTTTGTATTAGCACATTTTACCACGCTTCAAAAAATGAGGCAACTTTACGTTAAGTTTTAGTATGTAAATTTCAACAAATACGTGTGGTTCAATGTCTATGCAGTAAGTATCATTCATTTTGTTTCAAATAAGCCAAGAAGAATTAAAATTGAATGAAAGATGACAAAGATATCAACAAATCACTTTTCCATGTTTTACGATAGTGACCCCAAACTTTTGGTCGATGACATCAAGGATTAATTTACTTAATAACTTTTTTTTTCTAGATTTTTTAGCTAAGTTGTGTAAAAAGCAGTTGAAAGCTAATAGAAAATGGGTCATATTACTGCTCTCATCTTAAAATTTGGTCTACCCAACTTCCAGCGACACTGCCGTAAGTTTATATTCATTTTTTAGAAAATTTGGCAACTTTGGGTTAAGTTTACATACAAAATTTTTTGAAAAAGTTTCTTTTAAATCATGTTCAAAGTTTCTTTGACTTATTATCTTTTGAATGAAACCTAGGGTTTTGAAATCGGACGCAAATTGGCGGAGATATGGGCCTCAAAATGACATGTTTTTGAGGGGGTGACCCCAAACTTTTGAACGGGAGTGTAAAAGTCCAAATCACATGCGATCGCCATAGGACATCGTTACGTGAAATCTGCTGACAAGCAGTTTTCTCGAGTAGCAGTAGAAATTTTTCCCAAGGATGCCACATTGACGCGATGGAAGAGAAAAAGACTTCTTGCTACAGACCTACAAAAAAATCTTGATTCTCGGAAATTCTCACGTGTCAGATGTGATGAGCATGCTCGGCTTCAGTGCACGATTCGTTCCCGGAAGGCGGACATCTTTTTCTGAAATATCGCATCGTGCTTGACACAGAGAGCACTTCATCGCGCGCCGTTTTCCAAGGAAACACATCTAACGAGCAAACGAGATAACGCCAACACTTGGTCACAAACTGGCCTGCCTGCAAGCTGGCTGGCCTGGCCAGTCGGTCACAGATAGGTCGGTACGGTCAGTCGAATCGCTGGCTGGGCATCGAAATTAAAGTGACGCCAAAAAGCGCAAACATCAAACATTCATGGATGTGTGACAAATGGACTAGAAACAGAGGACGGCCCGTGCGCGCCGGCTGGAATGGAAAAAGTGGCCCATTTCTGGCACCGTTAAGAGTTGACTGTCAGTCGTCACGACACGACGTTTGTACGATTGGGGGATACGGCAGGTTACATGCTGCAAGCTGGGGGAAATCAGAAAGAAATGCAACTTATCTAATTTTTGTAACTTAAGAAAATATTCAAAAGCAAACTGGCAGCAAAAGCATTGGAAGAGGAAGCTCTCAGTACATAACTCATAGAAAAACTGGGAAGCAGTGAATTTGTAAGACATGTATACCGTGTAGAACATAGTTTCCCAAACTGTGGGTCGCGACCCCCGAGGGGGGTCGCCGGCCTTCATCCACGGGGTCGCGAGGGACAGTAAAGTATTTTACTGTAACAGACAACAAATGAGGGAATTTCTATGGGGGGTCGCGAAAACTACGTCTGCTGGCAAAAGGGGGTCGTGCGACCTGAAAGTTTGGGAACCTATGGTGTAGAATACATTTTCTTTTACAACGCTTCTAAATATTCTTAAGTAGCTGGCAGTACCATATATTGCTGATAGCATTCTGCTGGGGCATGTAACAGTATGGAACAAAATTATATGCGAAAATTTTACGAAATTGTAGACTATCATAGCGTTTGGTTCTCTTATTCTCAGGCTGCTAATCTTTTCTTGAAAGTATCTTTTATCTCGCTCTCCCCTACATTCACAGTACGAGCAACGTGATGGCGCTTCCGGCACGTACATACACGGGCGGCAATTCTCACTTCAGAAGCTCCCGTTCCAATGTCGCTCGAAGCGTAGGTGGTTCTTCTTTCCGTCTATCTTCATCCATCCGATCCCTTCGGACGGGCGACGGGGCTATGAATGAGTGGAACACGGCTACGCCAGCAATGCAATACTACGAGTTTGCCACCGGGCGGGCAATGATGTTTGCACGCGAAGATGGATGACAATTTTTATTTATTCACGAAAAATCTTCATCCCCTAGATATTGGCCTGCGGGGCTCAAACGGAGTGTGCCTTCGAATGACATACATCTCTAGTTCTTGGCTCACATTCGACGATGTGTTTCTTTGTGAGAATGTAGGTAGGTATTATATGGCGACCGTAGTAATGGGAGCTGATACTAAAAGCTTCAGCTGAGGGATTCAAAGAAATTGCTCCGTGGGGAGTGATAGATGTGAATATGGCTGATCTTTGTGAACATTTCTACATATTAATTCAGTGTTGGTGGAATAAGGGTTTAAAAGCACTACTGTTGGTATGTTGTAATGTAATCACTATTACGAAAAAATGTACAAAACCCATGTAATACTAGAATCATCAAAAATTGGCACAACTATAGAAGCATATGCAAACACATCTCATAGTAAATATGTAGAAGCACTCGATTCCACTAATGTTCCCGCTAAACACTAATTAAAAGCGCCGAGTGACTGGCGAACTTAACACGACACCAGATTCCGCTAATTTAATTATCGTTAGTTAAGCGCAGCGTACTCACACACACACACACACACATGAACCATGAGGGAACTCGAAGGGAAAGCCACGTGGGCCACCGTGGGCTACCAACCAACATCATTCGCGGAGGTAGTGGGTGAGAGCGAAGCTAAACCAAATCGGGGCACAATCGAGAGCGAGCGTTCCGTTGGTTGCCCACCACCAATATCAACAACACAGTCATCCGCACCGCATCCGTGGGTCGAACGAGTGCAAGGACTGCTCCTTGCAGCAGCAGCAGTCCGGAGAAAGCCTGGGACATTGTAAATTGGTGGGGATTCTCTGCTTAGTCCAAATTGGTGGATATCGTTGAATTAGAGTTGTAGTAGAACTTACCAAGGAAAATGTTGAACACAATTTCTGTGGGGATACGCTAGGTCTGTGTAACTTAAAAAAATAGAGGGTCACAAACATCCAATCGATACCACTTCAAATAGAGATACTAAATCTGTTTGAGCAATTTTTGTTGACTTGAAAAAAATAAATCTTTCAGGAAGCTGAAACTTCCTACAGTTCTACCCAAAATATGGCGAACTCGAAATTGAACACAAAGTAAAGGGTCAATAATAATCATACTACAATTGGTCAGTTTTCCTACCAGTAGAGGCATCGTAGTTTTGGGGTAAAGTTCCGCTCTTCAGGATTCTTAAATCACCGATTTAGTCTAGAAAAGTTATCGTGGTATTTCAACTCGACATTTTGCAGAAACATAACTAACGTCCATTGGTTCACCCCTAAGAATCAACCTAAGAATGCATCGATTATTTTGACCAGAAGATTATTTTCGACTTGAGAAAGTATATCCCGGTTAGATTTCTCTAACTAAGCCCCAACCTAGAGTAACAGGAGATCACAGGGACGTATCAAGGGAGTTTGAGGAGGTTTCAGGGGGTTCCATAAAATCTCAAGTGCCGTTCATGGGGGTCTCAGGGTCGTTTCAGGGGACTTAAAAGAGTTTCACGGGCGTCTCAAGCGGCGTTCCAGACGTCTCAGGAGCGTACCAGGAGATCTTAACAGATTTCAGGCAGTTCAATGGGGTCTTAAGAGCGTTTCATGGTGTCTCAGGGGCACTTCCAGGTGTCTCAGGGGTTTTTCAAGGGATCGCAGGGGGTGCAGGTGGTACCTTGAGATCTCAGGAGCATATTAGGGGATTTTAAGGTTTTTTTTTCTGTTCGAAACACAAACGACTGAAAAACTCAAAAAAGCTTCGGGATCGGATCGGTATCTGGAGGTCTCAGAAACGTTTCAATAGGTTTTGGGGGGTTTCAATGCATACCAGGAGGTCTCGAGGCCGCATTAGAAGGTTCCAGAGTATCTCATAGACTTTTTTGAAGGGGAGGTTTTAAGAATTGTCAGGGACATTACAGAGGGTCTTATGGGGTTTCAGGCGGGTTCCGGGGGATCTCTAAGTCGCTTCAAGCTATTGTAATCACCGTAATCACTTTGAAGTACCTCGAGTCCCCGCAAGAAAATCCCTTTGAAATGCATTGAAACGACGCTGAAGCCTCTATAATCCCCTCTTAAAACCTCCATTATCCATTTAAAAGGCCCCTGAAATCCCGCTTCCCCCCCAAAAAAACGTGACGTAATTTGTGCATGACCAATTGGAACATTCTCAAACGTTTCTGAAACCCCCTGTAACGACCCAGAAAACTCCTTGAAGCGCTTCTGAAACGCCTCGTAACGCCACTGAAATCTCCATAAGGGGCCGCCCATAAACCACGTGGTCATTGGTAATCCCCCGGATTCCCAACTTCCGGAAAACTTCTTTCGGTATTTCTTTATTGGTTTCGCACGGAATTCCTTTAGGAATTCTTCCCAGTTTTCGTCAAGCATTCATCCAGAGATTCTATCACAAATTCCTCCCTGTTTTTTTTTCAGAGATTACTCCCGGGGTTCATTGCTTCTTTGGAAATTTTCTTGCGGTATTTCTCTTGGGATTTTTACAAGGATTCCTTTGGATTTGGTCAAGGGTTTCTCCTGGATTTTTGTTCGGGAATTTAGTTTGGAATTCTTACCGGAATCATGTATTTTATTGATTTCTCCCTGTATTCCTTCCGGAATTCCTTTGCACATTTCTACCGAGTTTTCATTAAAAATTACTCCAGAGTTCTTCCGCGAGTTTTTCTCAGGCAGGGATGCCATATATGCAGATTTATCTATATTTGCCAGATTTTTGACCATCCAATTTAACCAACTAAGCCACAGAACAGGTAACGATAGCTTCATAAAAACAATTCGCTCTCACTTGTAGTTAGTGGGCACAAATACGAGTGTGTTGTGGACTGGCATCTACGCCGAAAGAGAGATGGGTTTTCGAAAAAGGAGTGTTCACGGTGTGGCTTCGGAATCAGAGTTTGACTTACTATTCCGCAAAATCATTACACGTTCTGTAGCTCAGTTGGTTAATTCGCCGGTCTAGCGAATACGGGGTCGTGGGTTCGAATCCCTCCATAATGCGATTATTTTCACAAGTTTCATCTCTCGATTAGTCAATAAGTAACATTTCGTGGCTTTAATTCAAAAGTTGTCCCTGTATATACTCCAGATTATCTTTCAGAAATCAATCAAAGCATTCGTCCCGGAAATTCTCTAGGCATTACTCCAGGAATTCCTTCAGAGGAGGTTTGCTGGAGGAATTCCTAGAGGAATCTCTGTAGTAGTTTTTGTAGGATTTTTTAAAGGATTTCCTGGAGAAATTCTACGAGAAATTCTAATTGACTTTTTTTGGAGGAATTGCTGGAGAAATTATTTTTGAAAGGTCTGGAGCAATTATTGGAGAAATGCCTGGAAAAATTATTAGAAAAATCTCTGGAGGAATTCCAATGAAAATCTCTATTTATTGGGTTTATTGGAGGAATTTTTGAAGGAATTTCTGAAGGAACTCCTGGAAGAATTCTTGGTTGATTTTCTGGAAGAGTTCTTGGTGGCGTTTCTGGAGGAGTGCCATTAGAAATTCCTAGAGAAATTCTTTAATGAATTCTTGAAGGAATTTCTGGAGAAATTCTTGATGGAATTTCTGGGGGATTTTTTTGGAAAAAAAATCCTGATGAGTTTCTGAGGTAATTCCTGGAGGAATTCTCAGAGCAATCTCTAACAGCATTCTCGCTGAAACCCCTGAAGTAGTTGTTTCTACATAAATTTCTCCAAAAAATCCTTCGTAAATAACTCCAGGAATTGTTTCAGCAATCCTTCCAAGAATTCGTCCAGTAACTTCCCCTGGAATTGCTTTAAAGATTCCTTCAGGAATTCTTCCATGTGTTCCACCAATAATTTCTTTAAGAATTCCTCCAGAAATTCCTCCAAGATTCCCTGCAGAAATTCCTCCAGGAGTTTGATCAAAAACTACTCCAGGGATTTCTGCGAGAATGCCGTCAGAGATAGCTCTGAGAATTCATCCAGGAATTACCTCTGAAATGCCTTCAGAATTTCATAAGAAAATTATTCAAGAAAATCCTCCAGAAATTCCTCCAAGAATTCCTCCAGAAAATCCACCAAGAATTCATCCAGAAAATCCTTCAAGAATTCATCCAAGAATTCCTCTAGGAGTTCCTAATATAACTCCTTCAGAAAAACAAGAACTCTTCCAGGAAATCTACCAAGAATTCTTCCAGGAACTCGTTCAGAAACTTCTCCAATAAATCCAATCATAAGAATTCCTCCAGAGATTTTTCTAAGAATTTCTCCAGGCATTTATCCAATTATTGCTCTAGACATTTCTAAAATTCTTCCTCCAGCAATTCTTCCAAGAAATCCTCCTCAAATTTCTCCGCGTTTTTCTCAAACAATTCCTCTGGAAATTCCTCTAAAAATTTCTCCAGGAATTTCTTCAAGAATACCTCCATCAATTTCTCCAATAATTTGTCCTTGATTTGTACTAGAACTTTTCGTATACTTTCTCCAGGGAGTCCTCCAAAAAATCCTACAAAACAACACTACAGAGATTTCTCTAGGAATTCCTTCAGAAATCCCTGTAAAATCCTACAAAAACACTACAAAGATTCCTCAAGGAAATCCTTCAGAAATCCCTGCAGGAATTCCTCCTGTAACTCCTCCAGGAAGTCCTCCATGGATTCCTCCGAAAATTTCTCCAGGAATTCCTATAAAAATTTGACCGGGAATTACTTCACAAGTTACCTCATAGATTTTTGCACGAATTCCTCCAGAATCCTTAGAAGAATCTCTGGAGGAACATCTGCAGAAATTATTGACAGAATCCCTGGAAGATTTCCTGATGGAATTCTTGGAGCAGTTTCTGTAGGAATCTTTGACGAAATTTCTGCAGAAATCCCCAGAGGAATTCTTGGAGGAAGTCCAGAAAAAAATCCAGGAGTGATTCCTGAAGAAATTTTTGGATGAATTCCTGGATCAAGCTCATGAGAAATAATGTAGGAATGTTGAGAGGAATCCCAATAATGTTTTTTTTTGAGAAAATCTCTAAAGGAATGTCTAGATGAATGCCTAAAAAAACCCTGGAGGAATCACTGGGAAATATTATGGAGGAGTTCTTGGATGAATCTCTGGAGGAATTCTTGGACAAACCAATGGAGAAATTCTTTGGAGAAATCCTAAATTGCTATAGGAATTATTGGAGGATACTCCGAAGGAAATCATGGAGAGAACTTAAGGAGGAATTTCTAAAGAAATCCCTACAGAAAATTTTGTGGGAATTTCTAGAAAAATTCCTGAAGGAATCCCCGGGGGAATTTCCCAGAATAAATCCTAGAGCAATTTCCAGAGGAATTCCTGGAGGAATCCCTGAAGAATTTCTCATGGGAATTCCTCCAGAAACTCTCGCAAGTATTCATGAGGGATATTCCGGAGTAAATCTTAATGAAATTCCCAGAAATTTTCCTGGAAGAATTCTCGGGTGAGAATCTAGACGAATCTCTGGATGAATTTCTGGAGAAACCTCTGGAGAAATTCCAGGAGGAATCCTTGGATGAATTTCTTGAAGAATGCCTAGATTAATTTTAAGCGGAATCCCTGGAGGTTTTTATTTTCAATTTCTTAGTATCATTCCCGAAGGAATTCTTGGAGCGATTCCCGAATAATTTCCAGGAGGAATTCATGAAGGAATTTCCGAAGCAATTTGTTCTAGATTTCTTTCTGTATTTTTTTTGCCTTTCTCGTACACCGAAGTGTACTGTTCACTCAAAAAAAACAAATTTTCGATAGAAGGCTTGGAGGGTCAAGTCACATATACCAATCAACTCAGCTCGACGAATTGAGATGACATCTGTATGTGTGTATGTATGTATGTTTGTGCGCAAAAATAGTTCACTCACTTTTAAGGCACTTCCCATTGGCCGATTTTTTGGATTATAGCTCGAATCGAACCGGAATTTTACCTCATTGTTTGCTATTGAAAATGGTCCAGATCGGTAAAGACGTTCCGGAGTTATGAGCATTTTACAGTGATCCGGACCAGCACCGGTATAACTGGCTGTATACAACACTGAACCAAGCCCCACCATGCGACACATCAAACTGCGGCGATTAGCATGGTTGACGAATTTTATGCAGAAATCAACACTGGAGACCTGAAATTCCAGAAATTGGAAGATGGTAGACGAATATTCAAGATGGTGGCTCCAAATTCAAGATGGCTGCTGTTTAATGGTGTTTTAGGCTCTATAAACATGCAATATGGGTATATTTGGTATGAAGAAGAAGACTGGCCTCCAAAAATGGCGTTCACACTTTCCAAAATGGCGGCTCTAAATTCAAGATGGCGGTTATTTAATGGACTTTTAGGTTCTTCAACCATGCAATATGGGTATATTTGGTCTGGAGTCCAAAAATGACGATTAAAATATTCAAGATGGCGTTTCAAAATTTAGGATGACGACTGTTTAATGGAGTTTTAGGACCTAAATCATCCAATATGGTTATATTTGGTATGGGGAAGACGTAAGGGAAAAAGTCTAGACTCCAAAAATGGTGACCAGAATATCCAAGATGTCAGTATTCAATTCAAAATGGCGACTCCAGTTTCAAGATGGCGGTTATTCAATGGTTTTTAGATTCTAAAATCATGCACTATGGGTTTTTAGACTCTAAAATTAGTGCATGGGTATTAGACTGGGTCAACAAAGTCGATTTTTTGGAACAATGTTTTTTCGATTCCTTTTAGCGTCCAAAACAACTGTGCAGAATTTGGGAGCGATTGGTTGCGTCCCCGTATTCCGCTTTGCGATTGAAGTTTGTATGGAATTTAGTATGGAAAAACGTGCTTTTTTGCATTTTTCTCATAAATTGAAATTTTTCGTCTAAAACTTTCTAACTAATGACGTTGAAGCATAGCCTAGGATATGCCAAAAAACTTTGCCGAAGACCGCAAAGTGATCCGCCACTTGTGAAAAAAGTTATAACGCACAGATTGCCTGGTCGTGCTTATCATTTAACATGTAAAGGAATAACATCAATAATAAAATCTCAGTTTTTGGCCTAAGTTACCAAGCGAATAACTTTTTTCACAAGCGTCGGATCACTTTGCGGTCTTCGGCAAAGTTTTTCGGTATATCCTAGGCTATAATTTAACGTCATTAGTTAAACGGTATTAGACAAAATAATTCAACTTATGAGTAAAATGCAAAAAAGTACGTTTTCCCATATTAACTTCCATACAAATTTCAATCACAATGCGGAATACGAGGACGCAACCAATGGCTCCCAAATTTTGCACAGTTGTTTTGGACGCAAAAAGGAGTCAAAAAAGCTTTGTTCCGGGTTGATGCGGTCAAATTCAAAGTTTCTCCATACAACGTTGACCCACTCTAATGGGTATATTAGGTATGGGAAAGATGTCTGGACTCTTAAAATTGTGACCAGAATGTACAAGATGGCAGTCTAAAATCCAAGATGGCGGCTCCATATTCAAGATGGTGGCTGTTTAATGGAGTTTTAGGCGCTCAAACCAAGCAATAAAGGTATAATTTGTACGAGGAAGATGTCCGGAGTTCAAAAATGGCGACCAGAATTTCCAAGATGGCGATCGAAAATCCAAGATGGCAGCTCAATATTCAAGATGGCGGCTGTTTAATAAAGTTTAAGGCTCTAAAATCATTTAATATGGGTATATTTAGTACATATTAGGAAGATGTCTGAAGTCCAAAAATTACGATTGAAATATCCAAGATGGCGATTATAATATCCAAACTGGCATCTCAAAATATAAGATGGTCGGCGTTCAGTCAAAGTGGACTACGCGATTTTTCTGGCAGTTAAAGATAAGTTGAGGAATTCGTTAAACCTGAACTTTTCGACGTTATTTTGATGCAGGTGTGTCATTACATACAAGTATAATAGTATTTCTGAAATTTATGCCAGATATTTGAAATTTCAAGTGATTGCAGGACATTTTCTCGAAATCATTGAAAACAGATGGTCCAGTCTAACTTAACGCCGACCAGATGGCAACCCAAAATTCAAGATGGCGCCTATTTAATGGAGAATTAGGTTCTAAAACCATTCAATATGGGTATACCTGGTATGAGGAAGATGTCTGGAGTCCACAAATGTCGACCAGAATTTCCAAGATGCCGGACTTAAATCCAAAATGGCAGCTCAAAATTCAAGATTACGGCTTTTTTTCAAGAGTTTAAGGCTCAAATATTAAGAGCCATGAAAACGATATGATTTCTGGTGCCGTAAATTGGATATCTGTTAACGTACTAAAGTGCGATATTCATCAACATGTCACTTCAGTTTTGCTGAAATGGGGTTTCCAAGGCACGAGAAAGGCCATCACCGCTAGGTGTATTAGTTTGGTTTTTTTGTAATTATTGTGGCGATTCTTTTAAAAATTCTTGCACCATGGTTCCATTGTTTTCTCCAAAGATCCCTTCAGAAATTTCTTCAGGGAGTACTCCAGGATTTCCTTAGATTTTACAAGAGAAAATCTTCAGGAATTTTTCCAAGAATTTCTCAACGGATAACTCCAAGGATTCCTCAAGGAATTTCTCCAGAAATTCCTATTGTATATTCTGGGGTTCTGAGTTTTGGGAAATCTAGTCTCGATGAGAACTATAGGACACAATTGGATCTACATAGTTCATTGAATATTTTTTTTAAATACCACATAATTACATTTATGCCAAAGAAAAAAAACCCAAATTAATCCACCTAGCGGTGATAGTGCCTTTCTCGTCGAATATGCTCTCACGATCTTTCCGTCGATGTAAGCCAAAGTGTACTGATTCCTGATAAATACTTTATAAGAAAAGCAATCATTTTATCAAAGCCATCATTGAATTGACTTAAAACTTATTGATGGCACATAGTCCGACGTTATGTTTTAGTTTTACGTATAAGCAGAACTGAAAAATATCAGACTTCTCAGTTGACTGCTTGAGCATCTTCACTAACACTGGAGGCCGTTCAATATCAAGACGATACCCCCAATCCAAGATATAACTTTTTACACGATAACTTTACGATATTCGCCAATGTTTTTTCTGCACATTTTAGGCTATATTTTATTATCATATCATAGGTTACAAAATTCATGTAAAATACGATAAAAAATGCAAGCATGTGGATTGTGGAATTTTCCATGTAAACTTCAACCACTTACAGAGCGCGAGGGCGCAACCAGTCCATTAAAATTTTACCCAGCAATTTAATACGATTGATGCGATTAAATTCAAATTTTTCCATACAACGTTGACTCATCCTACTGTATACTATCGTCGCATCACCAAATCGAAGTCGCAACTCGCGTGACATGCGAAGTTGCAGATGCAAAATTAATTGTGAAGTGAACCGATTATTGGCATTCTTTATTACACCAACGAACCTAACCTCAAAATGACTGACAATTCTCAGGTCATTTTGACAGTTGCAACATGAGCATGAAAAGGACGGCAACAATATCGATAAAGTAGAATATGTGATCCGTCTTTTTCGTGCATTAGTGTGGTCTGTCAAAATGACCTGTGAATTGTCCAACATTTTCATGGCTAGCTTTGTTGGTGTAATGAAGAATTGCGCATCATTGAGCTAATTAAGAGCTACAATATGCACTCATCCGAATCGAGTTGCGACACTTAAAAGTAAGTAAAAACTCAATTTTCGCGTCCCAGGTTACTTCGAATTTCAACAAAAAGCATAATATTTCCACCTCAGGAATCTGAAATTGTGTGATTTGATGAGCACAGCACAGATAAACAGACATATCACTTACAACAAATTGCGATCCGCTAGCTAGACGGCGGTAGTGAATAAACGTCAAACAGGAGCACAAACGATGCGTGCGCTGTAAGCGTTCAATTGGCGAACTGATAAATATTTGAATCAACCGTTGAAAACAACAACGATATGTAGTGAGTATAGTCTGTTTGTATGTGGGTTTAATTTGTCAAATTTTGTTTCTCTTATACATATTTATCGTTTGTAATGATTTTGTTTACCGGTAGTCCTTAATGTGGTGTGAGCCTATTTTATAGCTAACCGTTCTTCGGGTTATTAAATAATCCGTGGTTTGATGTGTCGGTAAATTTGGTCAATTTTGGTGGGACACCCGGAACTGGTTCCGGGGCACTACCGAGTCTCCCAAGTATAGTCTGAGACCATTTCATTGCAAATGTTCATTAGGTTACTTAGAAAACCACGATTTCATGTATCGCGTGCATGGGTATGGATCACTTTTACGTTTGACCACTTCCAGTGGGACACCCAGAACAAGTTTCGGGACACTACCGGTTGTCTAAAATATGGTCTTACGAATCGATCATCGTGTTATCGAAAAAGCTGCTATTTGATGTACTGTCAAACCCCCCGTATTAATCATTTTTTAATACGACTCTTTTTAATTCGTACCTCGCTCATTCGACATTTGTCGAATTAAAAAATGATCAAATATCACAGTGATATACAGCGGTCTTCGAAGGAATAGTTCACAAATTATGTTTATAGAAGAAGCGTTGTTCGATTTGAATTAAGTGCTGTGGGATGTTTTTGTCCGGAAGTATAACTTTTCCTATAGTAAATCCTATGCAAACTTTGAATCGCTTGCGCTAAATTATAGTTTCACCGATTGCTCTGATGTTTTGTACAGTTCATATGGGACCAAAATGGAATCCAAAAGGTCGACTGGAACGAGGATTTATTTTTTCCATGCAAGCGTGTCCCATGCACGAATGATCCGATATTGTGCTGTTACTCACACCCGAAGCGGCTCCTCGTGCAGCTGCTTCTTCCGGAAGTTTAAATTTTGTGCTATCCGACAACTGATCCATTTTATGATCAACCACAGTGAACTTCGGAAGCCAACAATCGTAAAATAAACAAGCTTTCAATTCATACTACCACAATATCTGTAGGATTTGTGTTCAAAAACGAATCTGAAAATCTAAACAAAAACTAAAATAGAATTAGTTTTTCAAATTAAAAGTTTACCCCGGTAATTTGACAGCAATCATTGTCGAATTAGCGTAGTTTTATGGTACCTCAGGTATGGGTTTGGTTCAATTTCTCATTACACCACTTCCGGCAGGACACCCAGAACCAGTTCCGGGATTGAACCGATTGTCCCTGATGTGGTTTCAGACTAGTTCCATACCAATTGTGAATCTTCTTCTTCTTCTTTATGGCTCGACGACCCCACTGGGACTTGGCCTGCCTCTTTAGTTATGAATTGAGGGGCTTTCTTTGCCTACCATTGCATGAATTTGTATATTGTGAGGCAAGTACAATGACACACTATGCCCAAGGAGTAGAGAAAATTTTCCTGACCGGAACAGGAATCGAACCCGCCGTCTCCGGATCAGCGATCCATAACTTTAACCACTAGGCTAACCGGAGACCCCAATTGGCTTCTTAAACTGTGTTGAGATAATTCGATATTCTGAATCTGCATGTCAAACTGAGCCGAAATCCAAATTTTCATGAATTTTGGAGCCCGGGAACCTATTTAAAAATCAAATTGAAGTTTGAATGGGAGCGATTTGTCGAATCACTCCTCCTCGCAGTTTGTACTGGGCGGAGCTGTCAAACAGTTGCTCAGCTGTCAAAAGGTAATTTAAAAAAAATCAGTTTTCCTAAAAAGTCGTGAATTGTTGTACCGTATGCATGAGTGTGGTTCATTTTTGCATTTCGTCAGTTCCGGCGAAACACTCAAAACACATTCCGAAACACTACTGGTAGTCTTAAATGTGACCTATTTTCTTGCTGACCTTTTCTCGCGTTAGCGAAGCAGCCGTTATTTAATGTGATGGGTGCATGCGTTTGGTTTCGTTCTACATTTGACCACTTCCGGCGGGCCACCTGGATCCGGTTTCAGCACACTAATGGTATTAAAAGTAATTTTATGTGTCGCATTTATGGGTTTGGTTCTCCTTTACATTTGACCACTTCCGGCGGAACACCCGTAATCGGTTGCGGAACAGTATCGGTTGTCCCAAATATTGTCGGAAACTAGTTTTTGCTTAATCAAGACACCTAAAAAGCCAGGATTTGATGTGTCGCATGCATGGGTTCGGTTCACTTTAATATTTGGTTACTTTCGGCGGGGCACCCGGAATCGATTCCGGTTCCTCTTCCGTCACGAATGAACTTTATAGTTTAAAGTGACGTTAATAAAAATGGCCAGAATCGAATCCGGTACAGTACCAGTAGTTTCTGATGTTGCCTGAGCCATTTTTTTGCTAACCGTTCATCAGGTTATCCAAAAGCCACGATTTGATGTGTTGCATGCACGGGTTTGGTTCAGTTTCTTATTTGGCCATTTCCGGCGGAACACCCAGAACTGGTTCTGGATTACTACTGGTTCATATATGTTTTGAGAATATTTTCCTGCTTACTGTGCACAAGGATATCGAAAAAGACCCGGTTTGATATGTTGCATGCATGGATTTTGTTCATTTTTATATTTGGCCACTTCCGGCGGAACACCTGGAACCGGTTCCGGATCACTACTGGTTCCAATATGTTTTGAGAATATTTTCCTGCTTATTGTTCATCAGGATATCAAAAAAGCCACTATTTGATATGTCGCATACATAGCTTTGATTAACTTTTATACTTGGCCACATCCCACGGGACACTGGAACCGGTTCCGAAACACAACTGGTTCAGATATGGTCTGATACTATTGTCTTGTTTACCGTTCATCTGGTTTTCAAAAAAGCTGCGGTCTGATATGTCGCATGTATGGGTTTAGTTCGCTTTTATGTTTGGCCACTTCCAGCGGGACACCCGGAACCGGTTCCGGGACACTACCGGTTCAGATATGGTCTGAGACCATTTTCCTGCTTACCATTCATCAAGTTATCGAAAATGCCGTAGTTTGATGTGTCGCATGCATGGGTTTGGAGCGTTTTCATGTCTGGCCCCTTCCTGGGGTACCGGTCCGGAACACCTAAACGGCCATAACTCCGGAACGGCTGGACCGATCCGAACCATTTTCAATAGGAAACAATGGGACCAGATTCCGCGTTGAATGAACCGTCGGTCATTAAAATCGGTTGAGGTTTACTGCCAAAAAGTGATGTGAGTTTTTTTGTACACATACACACATACATACACACACACATACACACACACAGACATCACCTCGATTTGTCGAGCTGAGTTGATTGGTATATGTGACTCGACCTTCCGGGCCTCCTATCAAAAAGTCATTTTTGGAGTGAACATGTAGCCTTTCCAGTACACTTGGTGTACGGGAAAGGCAAAAAGGTAAACAAAAACATCGGTTCGTACTGTTAGAAAATCGGCCAATGACTCTAGTAGTTGATCGATAAACAGTTCGATTTTCCCCTGCTGACCAACAACAGCATTTCGGTGACTTATGCAAAAAAATGTTTTAGCATTCTAGTTGTACTCCTTCCATATTATTCAGGTGATGCACAGATTTAAGCCACTCCATGCCAATTTTCTACTGGCGAACGACATTATTCACACTGCGGATTTGGAACGTACTAACTGGTGGTGGCAGACTTCCCATTTCCTCCACGCCACCCCCACTAGTACGTACCAACAGCAAGCACATCAATTGTGCCACTGGCAGAGAGCTTTGCCGCAGAATTTATATGCAAAACTTTAAATCCCTTCCATTGTAAGCATCTCTCTTATTTCACGCTCGCGCGTCGTCTTCGTCGCTGGTCGTTCGTCCTCGCTGCCAGCGAAGGAAATTGCGCTACCCTCCGACGACGACGACGACGACGACGACGTTCGAGGATCAAGCTGATTCGACGGGACTTTGGCGGACGGACGGCAGGCAGCGAGCACCCGGGCAGCTTTCTGCTTCCCTCGTCAATTACTGCGCTGACTGACAGCGACCGAAAGCGATTTGATTCAATGAGTGTGCATTTGGGTAATTTGGTTCAGAGTTCGCTCATTCGTTCGTTCTGCCATGGTTGGCTGGCTGGCGCACGCTTGGTGATCCATTCATTGGACTCATAAAAGGAAAATAAAGGATGCTAAATGGGAGAAAAAGTTCTGCCACTGACACGTACAAGCTCTCTTTAGCGGCGGCAACGGCGGGAGCAGGGATTCAACCCGATTAGTGTCAGATTCCATGTGTAATGAGTTTAGTTCATGTGGAACACCGAGTGTGGGTGTTTGGTCGGACTTATGGTTGGGTTTTGAGCTGTGGTGAAAAATGAGTTGCAAGCCAATCATGGCAAGGAGAGTAAGCCCTGCACTGATATTGACATGAACATCTACTTTGAATACCTCATGGTAGTATGTTTAACGTTCTGAATAGTTTTTTGAAAGGTTTTGGTGGAGCAACTAGGCTTTTAACAGAACTAAAGTAGGATTCCGTGAGAGATTTGCAAGACATTTCAAAGAGTATAGCTAATATGTATGCTAAAATCTTTGAATCTTATTTAAATGGAGGTTTGAGTGTTCGACTGTTTGGATGCACTTCTTCTTCTTCTTCTTCTTCTTGGCGTTACGTCCTCATTGGGACAAAGCCTGCTTCTCAGCTTAGTGTTCTATGAGCACTTCCACAGTTATTAACTGAGAGCTTCCTCTGCCAATGACCATTTTGCATGCGTATATCGTGTGGCAGGCACGAAGATACTCTATGCCCAAGGAAGTCAAGGAAATTTCCTTTACGAAAAGATCCTGGACCGACCGGGAATCGAACCCGTCACCCTCGGCAATGTTTATTGCCGAAACGTAGGGACGAATTAAACCCGTTGTCGTTCCAAGGAGTTTGGAGACTGCATAGCCGAGAAATCCAATATCTTGTGCATCCAAACAGTCGAACACTCAAACCTCCAGTTTTCCAATATGGCAGATATAAACGGTAGCTCTTATTTAAATGAAATTTGGAAAAACTCTCATTTGCCCTACATTCTTATTATCCAAAAATCCATGTAACGACTTACTGTGACTTGATTGATTCGTCCCATGCCACCAGACGATGTTATCGAAACACTTCATAATTTTACGATCTGATTTTATCACCTTCTCCCATTTCTCCCCAGTGCAAATTGGTTCCGAATTCAACTGTCCTCTAGCCACCGCCACGTGTTCGTCAGCTCAGAGTGCATGTGTAGCTATGACTATACATGAGAAAACTCATAAAAGCTGCCACTTGGATCGTTAATTTGGTGGTGACTGATTTTTTATGTGGCATAATTCAATCAGCCCCCCTCGCATCAGAATGGAAAATGAAGAATGCTTCAGGCACAATTACTGCATCATTAAAAGTGCAGACTTTTATTTGTTTTTAACGGCGCTGATTATGATCGAATGAGCCCCCAGACGCCGGCGTTTGGTTGCTGGCTTGGGTGTTCCGCGCGCTGTAGGTATGTTTATTCCCAGCACGAGAGCAGCCCGCTCGTGACGTCAATTTGGGGTTGTGCAAATTGGGTGGTTTTATGATGGAATGCAGATTTTATCCAGTTTAAGTTGTCGCCCATTAATTAGGGAATTGTGATGCGATAAAATTGAAGATCAGGAGATTTTTTTTATTATCGGTCTAAATGATTTAATGGAAGTTCGTTTGATATTCTACATTTCAGAATTATGAACAAAGAGTGAAGCCTAGTGAAGCCATTTGCACGTTCTGAGGAGTTTCAGAAAAAAAAAAGAAATTTAAATACCCAAATCAAGTATAAAGAAAATCGGGTTAATGACTGCTCCTTTTAATTCCACAAAAAAATGTGCATTCTTTTACAGATACCTACCTTACCATCCTTTTACAAAAACGTATTTCGATTTCCACTGTAAAATAAAACGAATTCAAGAATTTAACAAGGGTTTCTCATGGTTATGGAAAGAATATAGGAATTCCTAAACAAACAACAATTCTGGGTTTTCGTTCCCCAAATATGTTTGGGGAAAATACAGAAGGAAGGCAGCAGCTTTTGTGGGGACTTCTCTAGGAGTTTCGCCGGCAATTCCTTTAAGAGTTTCAATGGAAAAATCTCTAGGAATTTATCCGATAATTTCACCAGGAGTTCCTCCGGAAATCCTCCTGACAGTTCCTCCCGAAATTTCTCTAGAAGTTGCAACGAAAATTTCTCTGGAAATTCCACCAGAGATTACTCCAGGAGTTTCACCTGCATTAAGCCAGAAATTCCACCTGATATTCCATTAAATTTTCTATCTACGATTTTTTCAGTGGTCCTATATATGAGGGCCCCTATAGCCACAGCTGTTAAGGCGTTCAGCGTAACCATGCTGAGTGGGATGGGTTTGATTTTTGGTCGGTTCAGAAACTTTGCGGAATGTAAATGTCCTTGACTTCTTTGGACATAGCGAATCTTTATGCTTGCCACACGATATACATATGCAAAATGATCATTAGCAGAGTAAACTCTCAGTTAATAACTGTCGAAGTGCACATAAAGACTGGACTCGAAAAAAAAAGACACTCAAAATAATGTATAACTTTTGATTGCGTTCACAAAAATAGCTGATTTTTTTACTAGAAATAGCAAGTTATGTGCAGTTAATGCCCTAAAAATTTCATCAAAATCGGTTCAGTATTGGCGCAAATATTATCGATACAATAAAATGTGATTTTGGAAATTTTGGGCTTCCATTTTAAAAATTGTTTAAGCTATAACTTGGTTGTTGGCTCATCAAAACGTATGAAAATTTGACTGTCAGTTCTTCAAGTAAGTTATAATAAGTGGTAAAAATTTCATTATAATCGGTTCAGTACTTTTTTTTAACAATTTAAACAAAAAAATCGGAGTTTTCAAATTTTGGGCACTTTTCAACATTTTAAAATCAGTTTGCATTATTTTGACTGTAGTATTGGCAACACTGTCCCGATTTTTTTTTTAAACTTTGACAGTGTAAAGTCGTTGAATTAATCTGTTCTCAGTGAAAATTTCAGCCATTTTGATTGAACATTTTAAAAGTTAGAGCAGTTTGAATGTCACTATACCAAAAACCACATCTGCTTATTGTGACATAGTGCTACATATATAACTTTTTAAAGGTCAAATCAAATTGAATGAAATTTTGACACAATACATCTACATATATACTTTTTGCACAGAAAAACTTTCATTCAAATCGGTTCAGTATTTTTGGTTCTACAGTTTTAGGTAAAATATGTGATATTTTTTAAAGTATTTGTTTGGCCCAAGATTCTCAAATGGTAAGTCCCTTGTTTCGACCATATCTCCGCCAACACTTAACCGATTTTGATGAAATTTTTATGGTATTAGCTACACATAATGTACTATTCCTGATAAAAAAAATCAGCTATTTTTGTGCACGCAATCAAAAGTTATACATTATTCTTTGTATATCATTTTTTTCGAGTCCAGTCTTTAGAATACTGAGCTGAGCTAAGAAGCAGAATTTGTTCCAGTTTGAACGTAGCACTAAACAAACGGTCGACGAAGAAGAAGAAGATATATGATTACTTAAGTTCTACCTGAGATTCGTCTAGGGCTTCTGGCCAGGATTTCTCTAGAAATTCCATCAGGGATCTCTTTAGGAGTTCCAGCTGGCATTCTTTCAGAAGCTCTACTTGGGATTTTGAGAAGAGCTTCATTAAAAGAAACAGGAGTTTCCTAGTGGTTGCACCTGAGGTTTCTATGAAAAGTTTCACCTTCGATTCTTTCAATAATTCCACCTGGGGTTTCTCCGGAAGTTATAGGAATCACAGGTTCAAGCATATGCGCCCACTTGTGATGGAGTTGGGGGGACGAAGCCTCTTAAAATCAAAGATATTCGGAAAATATTGGCGTAGTTCATCTGGTTCAGGTATATTCATGTGAAAACTAGTTCATTGAGTTGGGAAATGATGAAAATTGTCCTTTTTTTTAGCTTCGCCATCTTTTCCCGTCTTCCCACACATTTTTTTGATGAACTTTGTAAAGAGTTCTCGAAGAATCTTCGGAAAAGTTCGGAAAAAAAATCACTGGAAATGATTCCAAATGGAAATCCTGGAGGAATTTTCGAAAACAAACGACGACAAAAGAAACTCTGAAAATAATTCCCGCTGAGACTCCCTTTCTACTAGATTCCGCTTTTCTTTATTGTTGTTTATCTGATCGCTATTCGCCCATCGTTTCTATCGATTTGTTATATCGGTAATTTGGAAGGAATTCCATGAAGAATTTCGTGGAGAATTCCTGACACATCTCCGACAAAAAATCCCACAAGAACTATAAACACAGCTCCAGAAGAAACACCTGAATGAGAGCTTCCCGAAGAAACTTCAAAAAAATCAATGATGAGCTCCAAGAGAAAATTCCGGATGAGCTTTTTTTAGTGAATCTCCGGAAAGAATTCCTGAAGGATCTGCGAATGGAATTCGGTTGAACAGCAGACAATTCCCAGAAAGAATTCGCCGGAAAGTGTCCGGAGGAACTCTTCGGAGGATCATCGGAAATAATTTGTGAAGGCACTTCAGAAAGAACTTCTGGTAGAAAAAACTGGCATGAATTCAAGTAGGAACCCAAGAAGGATATCCATAGAAACTCCGGAAAGAATTCCCAAAGGAACCCATGAAGAATCTTCTATAGAGATCTCCGGAGTAACTCTTACAGGATCAGAAGGCCGACTCCAGAGGATGATTATCCTCCATTTGAGACCAAGGTAATTCATCGGAGGAATTTGTAGAGAAAATTCTAAACGAACTTCAATTCTCAGAGAATCTTCTAGAGAAGCCCTGAAGCAACTATCGGAGGAATCTCTGGACGTACGCTTAAATATTTTCCAGATGAACTTTTGGGGTGAAATTTGGAGGTCCCCTGAGCGACTCCTGGAAGAGTTGTTGATGGAATTTCTAGAACATCCCGGGAGGAACTGATGGAGAAAGTCTCACACAATCGGAGGAATCTCCGGAAGAATTCCCGGTGCAACTTCTAGTTGAAACTCGCTATTGACTCCGGGGGAACCTTGACGCTCCAGAAGGGAACGTCGCTAGGCCCTTAGTAGCTGGTCTAAGCTACGGCTACTTCCGGGGTGGGCACAGAAGGCCTCTTATGCTCCCGAGTGCTGGGGCGTTGTAAGTGTGGAGAATACAAGGCACGAATTCTTCCAGGCGGCCTATTTGATGGAAGCCTCGAATGAGACGGGACTCCGGCAGAACTTCAGGTGGTCAATTGTTTCACGTGGCCGGAAAACAAGAGTGGTGAAGGCTTCTGGCAAAAAGCGCAGTGCGTGATCCGTGCCCTGATAAACAGTTTTGCAGCGAACTACCCGCCCCCAATAAGGGGGGTGGATGGTTGGAGTGTTGGTAGACACTTGTGGACATACGAGGACCCTATGAACTGCAACTTATTTCAAACTTGTCTTTAAACGTTTCTCGCTTGACTTCGGGAATGTACTAGTAGGCAGGATGAACAACCATATGCTTCCAAGAGGCTAAGTACTGATTGCCACCTCGCACCTTAGTACCCGATATTTCCCGGTTGACTGCACAATTTTGCTGCGGTGTATTCCCCGTTGGGTACTGCGCCTTGACGGCCTTCTTGACAAAGAACTTCAAAGAATTTCTTCCGCAATTACTCTACACTTATGCAGCCTTCACTAATGCCTTCTGAATTTTCATCTGTAGGAAATATTTCTGGAATTTCTTCAGGGGTTCCTTGCAGAAATCGTTCTGTATTTCCTTGCAAGATTCTTTCAGAAATTCCTTTGGAAAATATTTATGGGACTGCATCCAGGATTCCACCAGGAATTCCGTTCAGCGTCCTTGTGGAATTTCTTCTGCTGTTTCTTTTTCTGGGATCTTTCTTGAGTTTCTTCAGAAAATATGCCTGAAGTCACATCCAGGATTCCTTAAAGAATTCCTCTTGAGATTCCTTCCGCATTTCTTCCCGGGTTTCCTTCCACAGCTCTTTTCAAGCTTTCTTCTGAAATTTTTTCACGGGTTTCTTTCCCAAATCATTCTGGGATACCTTCAATAATTGGGTTTTTAAATTTTGAAAAATTTATTGATTTTTTAATTTTATACGAAAGAGCACTTTTTTCAGAGTCACTATGATTTTTTTTCAGATTTGTAGAACTTTGTTTCAGCAGGATTCAGATTCTCAACCGGAAAATCAATTAACCCAAATCAATGCCATTAAGATGACAATGAAACCAGGAGGTATTGGGCAGATAACTAATTCGAAGATTGCTAGGGCTGTACTACCTACGAAATCTGTGATGTTTACTTTTTCAGTAGTAACCAGGCAAATGATTAAACCATGACAATTCCTCATACGCTTTTTCGCCAAGGAAAGCACCCCATTAAAACCTATCCAATTTCCAACTCCAGATATCTATGAAGTGGGAAAAGTTCTTGGACATATTCTGAGTAGATATCTAATCAACATTTCCTCCCCATCCCCGCTGATCGTAAGGACCTGGCCAGGTGTCGAGAGTTTGTTGAATGAAAGGTTTTTCAAGTCCTAGGCAACTTTTCTGGGAAGTGTAAAATTAGCTCCTAAGTTAAAATACACATTAATACAAACAAAAAAAACTTATCTGGCGCATTAAACTTCTCTCTCGACAGCCACCCCAGGATGTGTACGGTCGGCTATGCTATGCTATGCTATTTGTAGAACTTTGTTTGGTACGTAAAATCAATTTCAAAGAGATTTTTTAAATCACCTTTTGACAGCTGGATAACTTTTTGACAGCTCCTCCCAGTACAAACTGCGAAGAGGGGTGATTCGACAAATCGCTCCCATACAAACTCCAAATTGATTTTGAATAGGTTTCCGGACTCCAAAATGCATGAAAGTTTGGATTTCGGCTCAGTTTGACATGCAGATTCAGAATATCGAATTATCTCAACACCGTTAAAGAAGCCAATTCCAACTTGGATTTCTGCAGCAAATCATTCTGGGATTCCATTCAATATTCCATCAGGAATTTCTTCCACTATTTCTTAAAAAAAAACCCTCGCAGGATTCAGGAAATGCTTCCGCGATTCCTTGAGGATATTTTTTAGGAAATGCCTCCACGATTCTTTTAAAAAATATTCTGAAATTTTTTCCTTAATTACTTTAGAAATTCCTTTCGCCATTCCTTCACGCATTCCTTTATAATCTTTCAACGGTTAATTCAACAATTCTTTCCAGGATTGCTTCTGGAATTCTTTCCAAAATTTATTTTCGTTGGAATCCTTTCATAATACCTTTACCTAAGAGACGAATGCCGAGAACAGTAAAATCTACCTAAACAGGGAAAATTTCCGAGATTTCGCCAGGAATTCGTTTTTGAATTATTTCAAGATTTTTTCCTCGGATTTCCAGCAGAATTTCTTCAGGAATTCCTTTCACGATTTTTTTAGGATTTGCTCCCGAGATTCCTTCCGAAGTTCTTCCCTGTATTCCTTTAGAAATATCTCCTAAGTTTTATTCAGGAAATCTTTTTAGGAATGTGCAGGAGATTCTAAATACCAGAATTTATTCCAAGATTCCTCCAGGGATTCCTTCTGCAATTCTTGTCTGGATTTCTTCAAGAATTCCATATTTAACCTTTCCGGGGTTCAATTCTTCCCAGGATTCCATCAGGGATTCCTTCTACAATCCTTTCCGGAATTTTCTTCGAGATTCCCCCAGGAATATCTTCCTGGAATCTTCAGGAAATCCTTTTCCTAGTATTTTCGGGATTTTTAGGAATTCCTTTCGAGATTTCTGAAAGCGAACCTTTCAGAAATTTCTTCCGGAATATCTTCCACAATTTTCCCACATTCTTCAAGGAATTTCTCTCGGAATTGTTTCAGGAATTACTTACACGCAGGGATGCCAGATTATTTTATCAAAAAATCTGTACCAATACCGATAACAGGGTAACACTCACTTGCAGTTTTCTCAGCTCAGAAGCGTGCAATCAAAAAAACGATGTATGGACGACTTTTGCCTTGTGATTTTTTCTAAAAGTTTGTCGAATAGGGTAGGGGTCGCACACGCATACCAAATTCGTGAGTGAGCTGCGAAGGAAACTCTCCACGAGGTGAATGGTCGAGAACTATCCTGGGCACGTACTTGCGACTGCTGAGCTCTACGATCTCTAGGTGTCACGCAAATTTAGGTTTTGTTAGTGGAGGGGTTTATTCCAAAGGATACACTTGGTCAACGTTCAGACACACCATTGTTAGACTGCTTTGATTCAGTTGTCTGCCCAATTCATCCTGGTTTGCTCGTCATTTTGATGGTATGAGGTTGAATTACTAGATTCTTCGGTTGAAAATTACTTTCGTCGGTTGCAACGGTTTGTATTCACGGGCAGACACAAATTTATGCGAATACCAGTGTTGGTGGTGAGTTCGCACATTGGTGCGTGGATGCCAGACGTAAGGTGATAGCATTGTGTGATTACTATTTTGAGGACAATGCGGCAAAGTTCACTTAATTGCATAATTCGTAGGCGTTATCCTATAGATTGACACTGTGCTGTGAAAGTTGAAAGGGTGGGAATTGGCTTTTTTGATCCGTTTCTAGTTCTTGCGATGGCTATGAAAGAACATATGAAAGTACATAAGTTCTATATTTTAATGTTTAGCTGCGACTGTAGATGTTACAACCGTTGTATATGTAGAGAGGAGGAAGAAAATGCATAGAAAGTACAGGGGGCGGCCAAAATGTTTGGGATAGGCAACTTTATTTTCTCTCACAAAAAAATCAACACAAATTTTGACTGTTTGTCAACCTATTATATAGGTACGTATCATTTGTACAAATTTGGGCTCGATTGGTTAATCTTTCGCGAAGCTAGAACCGTTCTCGTAAAACACTATTTTTTAGACAACAAATTTTTGAACTGTTATATATCCGAAACCAGTAAACCGAATTGAATGAAATTTTAAAAATTTCATTCAATTTGGTTCACTGGTTTCTACACACCAAAAATCGATTGAAGGTTTCAGCAAAATTTTGCTGAATTTTTCCGAGCTGAAATTCAGCAAAATTTTGCTGTTTTATATACAACAGGGACTGACTGGGTTTAACGGAAACTTGGTGTTTTTTCGGCTTTCAGTCACAGAAAAATCGTTGATTGTTTCAAATCATTGCCTACGTTTCGATCCTGTTGTTCGGATCTTCATCAGGGCTCAATCTTCACAAGTTGATTCATATCGAGCCCTGATGAAGATCCCAACCACAGGATCGAAACGTAGGCAATGATTTGAAACAATCAACGATTTTTCTGTGACTGAAAGCCGAAAAAACACCAAGTTTGCTGTTTTATTTAGTAAACTCTGCTGATTACCAGTAACGTTTTACTGAAATTCAACAAAATTTGCCGAAAGTTCAGCAAAAAAAATTGCTATCTCTTCAGCTCGGCAAAATTCAGCAAAATATTGCTGAAAGCGTTTGGTGTGTAAGATATGACAGTTCAAAAATTTGTTGTCTATAAAATAGTGTTTTACGAAAACGATTCTAGCTTCGCGAAAGATTAATCAATCGAGCTTAAATTTGTACCAATGATGCACATATAATAGGTTGATAAACAATCAAAATTTGAGAATTTTTTATGCATTCTATGGAAAGTTTTTTAACTTTAGTAGGTACAGGCAGCCAGAGCAGTTACCCGAAGTCCCCACTAGACAGGAATGTCTTGTCTTTTTTCCGGACAGATGTGTGGATGAAAAATCCAAGGATTGGAAACATATTTGAAATAGCGCTGAAACCTCATTATGATATAAATACATTTTAAAACTGCGTTTTGATTCTGATTAAAATACAATCCATAAAATTGGCCGAGAATTGTCAAGAATTTTACCGACTAGTTGAATAGCACCTGCAGACTTTTGGAGCCGTCAAACTGTGGTTATAAGAACAGTGAGTTATGTTCTATTATTTGACCAGGTATTTCGTAAGTTATTATAGCATAAAGATAAAGCAGTGTTAAGTATGATGCAGCCTTTTCAACGAGGGTGGTAATATATTCTTAAAAATCTACCAAAACAACCAATAGCATGTTCTCGCTCTACTGTAGAGTGTGGTGACCCAGTATCGACTACGATGTACCGTAATCCCATTCAGATCGTACATTCTCTACCACCATAGCCATCGCACCGTGCAACCATCCATCCAACCGAGCGAGGGCTGAACCTTTGTTGTTTCGGGGTTAACTATTTTTTTCGTCCTCACCATCCAACAACCATCTCTCTAGCCGCATTACAATACTCGCCGTAAGGCCCCCTTCCAGCGCCAGAGTGCGGTAGTGGTGGATGCAACAAATGAAAGTAGATCCCACTAGCGGCGCAGTGGCGGTCCTCGTCATTTCGGGCCAGGGTAGTAGAACAGCAGCACGGATGTACACATGCGATGAGCACATGCATGATTGCGTCGTAAATCACTACATTTATGAGTGCCAGAGCGTGCATGCATAGCAACACGATGACGAAGGACTTGCCGAGCTGCAGCACAAAAAAAGCTCAACTAGTTGGTGTTGCTAGTTTTATTGAGACCGCTGCTTTTCGAATATGTTGATATAAAAGAAGGAGATTTTGATTCTAAACTGATGTCGGCAGTAAAACAATGACCTCGCAACGCAATCTCAACCCTACGAGAAATTCTACATCAGTTTCATAATAATATCTGTGATTTTGAAACCAAAGATGGCAATACTGCCTCCCCCATGTGCCGAAGTGAGATGGATCAGTCCATGTTGCTGCTGCACTGGTGGATGACGTTGTTGTCTGCCGCTAGCGATCTACTAGAGAGTTAATGGATGTCATGGACATGTGTGGGATAAAAAAATAATATCACTCCGACATGGCCGCCCGTCGTCGTCGTCGTAGTCGTCGTCCCCGAGAGGATTAAGCCGAGAGTGCAGTGAAGCAACAATGGGGAAGGAAAACACGCGCAACATCAACAATAACATACGCATAGCTGATTGGAGTGCATCCGCCCTCGAACGAACGAACGAATCATGTACATCCAATTTTTCTGTATTCATTTTGGCATAAATAAAAAATATTTGCTTGTGAGCTGGAGCTGGAGGCACGTTTCCCAGTATGGGAGTCATTTCACAAATTGGTCCAAATATTGGCAACAGTGACTCTCAGAGCTGCTCGCTTTGTTTTCATTGTCAGAAAGAAGTATAATTTCAGTTATGTATTTATCTAGCTACGTAGATACATTTTGATAATTATTTTCTTTGAAAGTATCTCATATATGAATGAATAATAATTGAAATTTGAATGCAGTTTCAACGGAAAGAAATCATAAACACGTTTAGAGTTAAAGAAGACACTTCTCTGAGTGTTCTCAGCTTCTGATACCACAGTAGTGCTTACTTAGATCTTGATCTCCAATAAATAAAAATACTCTCATAGAATGTACGGTACTGACGACTGCCTCAGTACGACGTTGAGCGACAGAATAACAAGATGGAAGTTTGGCTTACACACAGAATTTCGAGGCAATGATGTCGATAATTAACGGAGACACTCTTGTAGACTGTTGGAATTCAGGATCGTTAGCGTAACAGTTAAAATATATATTACAATGATCGTTACGATTGGTTTGGCACTTAAGCATTCTCTTAAACGATCTTCCAAGGATTTCTTTCTCAGAGAAATTGGTCCAGGAATCTCAAAAAAATGTGAGAAACTGCCCTAGGGGTTCCCTTACAAAACTTTGTACACATGGCTTTTATTATAAAATCGACTAATATTTTTTTTTTCGGAAATGGATATATTTCTGATTTTTCTCCACAGATTTCTTTAGAAATTTCCCAAGGAGTACTTTGAAAAAACTTCCACAGGTTTTTCTTCAACTCTCTCATGGAGCCTAGCTAAAATCCATCCTATGATTCATTTATAAAATTTTTCACGAGTTCCTGAAAAAGATCTTCCAGCGATTCTCGAAGAAATTCTTTCAGAGACTCCTTTAAAAACTCCTCGTGGATTTACTTTACAAAACCATTCAGAAAATCCTGAAGAAATTCAGTCCGAAATTCTTTCACAAAATCTTCTATGGATTCCTTTAGACATAAGAATGTCCAAGAACTCCTTAAGAAAGTCTGGCACGGGAAAGCAAATGATGTAACATGGATTCCTTTAGGAAATACTTTAAAAAATCTTGCATAGATTGTTCCAGAAACTCATCTATAAATCTCTTCGGTTTTTTTTTCCGGGTATTGTTAAATGCATTCATCTAGAAAACCGTCCATGAAATTTCTCAAAAACCTTCCATGGATTTATTTTCTCCAAAAATTGCTTTAGAAATTACCAAGATTTCTTCGCATTCTTTGACAGTCACATTCCATTTCTTTTCTACAGTTTCTTTCAGAGATTCTTATGAGGATTCTTACGTAAAGGCTGAAAGACATTCCTGCAGAGATTCCTGTTGCTGTTTACAAAGAGATTTAATCAGAAATTCCACCGGGTTTTCCTCTACGTATTTTCTAATAAGGGGATTTTTTTAGTATCGTACAATTTGGGCCGAAGGGACCCGGAAAATTCAGATGGTTTTTTTTTTGTTTTCCCCTGACACTACTTACTTTGAAAAATCATAACCCAAGAACGATGCATCGTAGAAACAAAGTTTTTTTTTTAAGAAAATGAAAATGTATTGAACGAATACATCGAATGCGTTAAACTTGTGCCATTCAACAGATCGGCTTGATTGGGAGTTCATACCACCATACCAAAACTGACAAAAGTTTCAGGTACCATACTGCCTATGTATTGTTCCGTTTTCAATCCTGGTTCTATCGATCAGTAGCTTTTTATGGAATTTACACTTCTATTATTAGGGTATGCCTATACTGCGGCGTGATCTTCCTATTAGCTTTATTTGATCTCATTGGATAGAACACTTCATTTTAGCCAAATTCCTGCATTAATTTTCTTATTTATGGACCATATTTAAGTTCAAGTTTATCATTTTATGGCTTTATCGGTCATTTTCTATTCAGAGTGTAAGAGAGTAGAGATCTAAACGAATTTGAATATAATATAGACTTACATGGTCATTTTCACAAAATTGGCAATAACTCAGGATAGAACAAAAAAAGCATTCCAAAAATTTCAGCGATCGAAGCTTATGAGAAATATTGTTATGAAAAATTTCCGTGGATTCGGGCATACTTTTTCCGGCTTTTCTTTATGAATTTTCTCAACGGTGGGAAAATTTATGGAAAACTTTTTCCACTTCATGTTTTGTTTTAAGATTTTTGAGAAAATTTACTTTCATTTTCTAAAAAAAATCTTTGTTTCTACGATGCTTCGTTCTTGAATTCTGATTTACAAAAAAGGTTATATGGCACGTTTGGACATTTATCCACACAATTGGCCATAACTCAAAAACGAAAATAAAAGTGCATTCCAAAAATTTCAGCGAATAAAGCTTATAAAATAAGCTGCGTAGAGTGTGGCCGACCCACCTCCACTTCCATTTCTGTCGCTATCGGCTTTTGATGACATCGACTTTATAAAAGAGTAATAACAATCTCAACCGGTAATTGTTTTTTATAGGAAAACCTCGGTAAAGCTAGCATACGCGCCAACTTGTGACTTAGTGGGGGGGGTGGGGGCAAAGCTCTTTAAAATTGATCAAAATGCAACTTTTTTCGTTTAAATGCGCTAGTTTCCACGTGAATATGTCTAATTTGGTTAAACTGCATCGATTTTGATAGTATTTCATTGATTTTGAGAGGCCTTACCCCCAACCCCCCCCCCCCCCCCCCCCCCCCAACTACGTCACAAGTTGGCGCGTATGAAAGCTAGCAAGAAGAGTATCACAGAATATACATATGTGTTGAAACCAGTCTTGCGAATAATCGCGACCATCACGAGACATTCACTTGAACTTTCTGGAGTCACCCTTCCCAATGTGATACGATCCAGATAGCATGTCATGCCTGGAATGACAAACATGTTGTGGGTTCCACCCTTCGCAGCTTTGCAGCGATAGCAGTTGCTGAGTATGCTTCAGGCGGGTTGCTAGAGAATCAATCTCTCTGATCAACGATGCGTTTGCCGTAGCCAGGGCGAACTGCGTGGTGCGCTCAATGTGTGCGTTTAAACTGAGCTATGCAAAACGAATAGGATTTATGACGTAGTACCGTGCTTGTGATAATACACATGCATAGTTTTACATGCTGTTGCGCGTGCATCTGCTTGAGGCGACGGAGAGAGTCATGACACTCACATGAGCCGTATTGGGGACTACGAAGGTTGATGAGCCGGGAAACACTCTTTCTTCCTACGGGGTTTCTTATGGGAGTATGAGTGAAAAAAAAGCAAAAAATCTTCCCTCCTTCACTTTCTCACAGAAAACCGCAAACAAAATCATCACCTTCGTAGTCCCCAATCCAAGTCAGGATGATTGTTGCAACAAGGGTGACCGGGTGACTTGGATGGGAATCTGTCTTTTCTGGTGTTAGCGACTGTAGAGAGAGCGAATCAGAAACCGCAGTGACAGGGTGATACAAGTTTGGTGTTTATCAGCTTTTTTGTGACTTGTACGCTGATACTTCGCGACACTGGTTGAAACAAAGTAGTGTTTTTGGTCTTGTCATTGCGGGGATTAACGTTTACTTTATCGTTTGAGATTTCAATTGGTGTTTTTCGGTGATGATTCAAAACTCCTCCGTTAATCTTCTTGACGTTTCAACTTACTTTTTGATGATGATGAACCTGGGCTTGTTAGTGTAAGTAAGAATAAAATCGTGTTAAATAAGTACTGTTCCTGTTCCTCGACGGGGCCCGTGGCTACACGTTTGCTTCATAAGCAGATGGTCATGGGTTCGATCCCAGCCCCGGCACTTTCGTCAGTTGCTCTTTCCCCCTGAGAGCAGCTGACACTGACCCTCATCTGAGCCAATGGCTCAAATGTACCCGGATTCTTGGACATCGGCGAACGGCAACTCATAAAGGACCCCCAATCGGACTGGAAACAGGAACAAACAATAGCCACAGATAAGGTAGAAAGTGAAAGCAGCGCAACGGCAACCAGTTGGATATAGTAGAATCAGAATACATAGAATACATTTAATCACTGTACAAATTGTAAGTACAGCTTCCTATTGGAATCGCTCACGCAGTGTCCTAGTGGACAAAAGAGCCGTAAATTAGGTTAAGTGATTGAAGAATAAAAAAGTACTGTACCTTTTAATTCCACCAAGAGTTTGCACCCTTTGACAGATACGTATTTCGACCTCAACTGCAAGGTCGTCTTCAGTGTCGTGTACTTGACAAAAATACGAATCACTAATTACAAGAATTGAACACTTAAATTTGCAATACAAAACACCTACGATTGTCAAGGCAGCACACAAAATTCCGAACCGTTTTGTTCTTACGTCTCGTCTCTCTTGCTGTCATCATGACGGATTCTCTTGGAAGTTTTTTAGTAATTTTCCTAAGAACCATCTTAGAATCAATTTTTCTTGGATATTTTCTACCACTAATTGATTCCTTGTTGTGAGTGAAATACCAAGGAAGCTACAATTTCATCAGAAGAGAATGATAGCTTTCCTAGGAGATGTTCCGGAAATGTTCTGACTGTTGTTATACCTGAGTACCTAATAACGTCGGGCTCAAATTTCACCACCTGCTCGGAAAATCTCCGTTTCCTAGCGAGGAAACTTTCCTGAACCATATTTTCATTCAATCATTTCAAAGCACACACTCGATTTGTGTCCGCATGGGCGAGTTCGTTAGTAGGAAAAATATCCACAAACCGAGTCAACCGAGCTCTCAATATGGAAAAATTATAGAATAACACACTGTTAGTGAATGTTGTCAGAGTCACACACAGAGTCGTCGGTGGTGGTGGTGGTGGTGCGACCACATGGTTCCTCATCCGTCCGTCATGCATATGGTTTTGCCGGACAGTAGCGCCCGGACAACGGACAGTTGCTTTTTCAATATGTTCCAAAATATTATTCCACCGGATGCAATGACACAGAAAAGCTGAATTGAAAACAATAATCATCACTACCGTTCGTTGGTGCATCAGAGGGGAGGATGGATGATGATGGTAAGAGGGTTGGATTGTGTCGGAGCATTTCCGGAATGAAATGAATAATATTGTGAAACAGCAACAGTTGAGGTTTGCTGCATCATGAATACAATCGAAAGTATTCTGGAATTTTAATTAAAAGGACACATTGAGTAGCTGGTTCTAAAACTCGGTATGTAAAAGCATTGTCGTAGCATCCGAATTTATATGTGTATGATTTTCCTTAGAATGTGGTCGAAAAGTTATCAATGTTCTCATCGGTACTCATAATAACCCCAATTATCCGAATTATCATACAAATTGTACATCTACACAATGAACTTTACTATTACTTTAGAGCTTTTAGTAGAACTTGTTACTTCAGACTCTAGTTTAATTTAAAAACACTTCACTAATACTTTACTTTTGCAAAAGAAAATAAAAAATGAATAACTCTTTTAAAGAAAAACTAGAAAGGACGAGCAAATTCCTTTTAATTCTACTATTGTGCTTATCTTCGGACAGATAGGCCTATTTCGTCTGTGACTTACAGACTTCTTCAGTGTCAAGTGCTCGACTGTCGAGCACTTGACACTGAAGAAGTCTGTAAGTCACAGACGAAATAGGCCTATCTGTCCGAAGATAAGCACAATAGTAGAATTAAAAGGAATTTGCTCGTCCTTTCTAGTTTTTCTTTAAAAGAGTTATTCATTTTTTATTTTCTTTTGCAAAAGTAAAGTATTAGTGAAGTGTTTTTAAATTAAACTAGAGTCTGAAGTACACAATGAAGGTAATTGCATGGCAAACGGAAAACGTTATCTGTGCGCTGAACACATTCCAAAAATGAGATTTTCCTCCACCACAAACTAGCTCCACATAAAACAATCCCAAAAATGACGAACGACCACGTTATAAACCCACCTGAACGCCGTAATCCACCTCGGCAGTAGAACTGACTCGCTCGGCATCCAGCGCAGCGTCCTGGGACTCCAAAATACAACTCGTGCGAAGGCTTGTGTGTTCCCTCGCACTGTCAGGCTGTTTCCCAGAGTAATGCTCTTATCGTTAAATTTTATTGTTTAATTTTAACTGTTATGACTTTAATTCAACGTTTATTTGCTCTCTCGTCCGCGCCCACCATAGAGGACGCGGTGCTGCTGCTGCTTGTGGGTGGGCTCCCCAAAGGGATTCAGCAACCGCGTCGTTCTCTATCAGGCAGTTCTCTAGCATAGCTCTATTCGTAGACCGCAAAACCAAACACCGGCAGACGAGGTCCATCTCTTAGTTACCGGCGAATGACGTTGATGATGAACACGATAATGACATGTCTCCTCTCGTGTACACACCAAATTTTTAGTGCTGGAAATCAGCAAAATTTTGCTGATTTTTTTTTGTGCTGTACTACCAGCAATGAATCCAGCAAAATTTATTTTGCTGAATTTACAGCAATCCGTTTTGGCAGTTGTTTTGCTGGAATTTCAGCAATATGCAACGTCTCACTTTCGGGTTAATATTGCTGAAAACCAGCAAAACTTTCGCAACTGTTTTAAGTTCGGTTTTCGAAATAAACTAATAAAACACGAGAAAATACCGAGAAACAATCCTTTATTTCCTCACTGTTCATGCAGATTGCTATTATTGCAACGGTTTATTTGTTCATTTAATTCCTGCCGTCTCCTCTCCCAGCACCCAAGAGCAATCCATTGAAGAAATCATTCCGTTGCATCTGGAAACAAGAATTTGGATCAAAACTTAGTTTCTTGTACCTACTAGAACACATTAATGATCATTTAACTTACCTTAATAGTGCAGATGGTTCAAAACTTTCGCAAAATACGTCGGAAAATCCCGATGAGTTATAAAGCACTTGTTCTCTTTTTTCTTGTTTTCTTCGGCTTGCCGTCAAGTGCTAAGTGTTTGACAGACGCCCTGCTGGTTGAACCAGTAATTATTATGACTAGCTGAATCTTCAGCAAACCGAATTGAGGTTGCTGATTATTCAGTAAAATTCCATTTGCTGGAGTCGTTTCAGCAATTTATTTTGCTGGAAGGCGAAACGAATTTTTGGTGTGTACCTATGGGTTCTCCCATGCTCCCATGGTACCCATTAGCGTAACTAGGGAGGAGTTTATGGAGAGTGGCGACTAGGCCGTTCCTTATTTTGCAAAGTAGAATTGAAACGTGAAATTTTGCGTAATTATTTGATTTCCAGTGCTGTAGGAGCTGGTTATTGATTGTATACATCTTTTCACTTCCATCTGAGTCATTGGCAGTCTTGTTAGGGATCACAGTCACTGACACCTTTTCGTCGATATTCGGCTGCCTTTGTTTCCGACATTCACAACACAAGCAAACAAACTACTGCACGAACTTGTACCGACTTTTCGAACCCTCTAAGCAGAATACCCTCTTCGAATGAGAGTAATCAGTTTCGTACCTTTTAATTCCACCCTAATTGTTTATCCTTCGACAGATACGCGTATTTCGACTACCACTTGAAATCTTCCTCAGTGTCAGTTATCCGTCGTTGTGGCCATATGTGTATTGGATTAAATTTAGCTAGCAAGAATAAACTAATAATAACATTCATAATTGGAATTGACTGGAGTCTATGCGAAAAGCTTGCATTAGGCAAATGTTGTGTCAGACAATAATGATTTGACCCTTATTTAGGGGCTGTCCATGAACCACGTGGTCAGGGGGGGGGGGGGGGGTGGTTCGGCCAATGATCATTTTGTATGGACAAATAAAAAAATTTGTATGGAGTAATGACCACGCGGGGGGGGGGGGGGGGGGGGGGGGTTGAAAAGTCCCAAAAAAATGACCACGTGGTTTATGGACAGCCCCATTATGTTTAACCTTCCGAAGGTGTTCAAAAAAAGTTACGTTTGAGGTGTTCGGGTCATATTGACCCGGATTTGGTAAAACAATTTCACAGTCATTTCTCAATAAAATATTAAAGTTTTTGTACTCAAAATTATCGTTAGGGCTTGAATTTTGTGGATCCGGCTCAAAACTAAGGTTTGGTTGGATGTGGCCACTTGGAACCGACGCCAGAGGGATCATGGTTTGGCCATTTTCGCAAGAGAGTATTTTTCGCAATAAGTTATGCGAAATGCAGCTGATTTGAATGTTTGGAGAGCTAAAAGCACCGGAAAAAGCAGCATCAAACTACCCCAACCACTATGCTATCTGACCAGATGAGTTTTGGATATCAGGTGGCCACGGGACTAAATCTTGAGGCCTCGGAACGGCTTCCCGGAGACCCCCGATAGGTGACCATTTTACAAATATGGTGAATCCATGCCGTGCGACATATCAAAAGTTGCAGAATTTTTTGGAGAATACATCAGTGACCATGTCAGAAGCCAGGAGCAAGATTGGCCACTTGGTGGTCCCGGAACCGATACCCGGGACCCCGGAAATGTGGTCAATTCTCGCAGTTTGTATGACCTTGCCGTATGGCACATCAAAATTCGCAGAATTTCATAGATAATTCATCAGTCATCAAACCAGCAACTGAAAACAACGTTGTCCGCTTGGTGGTCCCGCAACCGGTTTCCAGGGCCGGTTCCGAGGACCCCGGAAATGTGGTCAATTCTCGATTTTTTTTATTATGCCGTGCGACATGTCTAAATTTGCAGAATTTTGTTGCGAACATATCAGTGGTCACATCAGATACGAAAAGCAGTATTGGCCACTTAGTGGTCCTGGAACAGGTTCCCGGGAACCGGTTCCCAGGACCCCGGAAATGTGGCCAATTCTCGCTGTTTATATGACCTTGCCGTATGGCACATCAAAATTCTCAGAATTTCATAGATAACCAGCAACAAGATTGTCCACTTGGTGGTCCCGGAACCGATTCCCAGGACCGGTTCCAAGGACCGGTTCCAAGGACCCCCGAAATGTGATCAATTCTCGATTTTTTTTTACCATGCCGTGCGATGTATCGAAATTTGCAGAATTTTGATGCGAATATATCAGTGGCCAAATCAGACACGAAAAGCAGGATTGGCCACTTAGTGGTCCCGGAATAAGTTCCCGGGACCGGCTTTCAAAACCCTTGAAATGTGATCAATTCTTGCATTTTCTATAATCATGTTGTCTGATGCATCCAAATTTCATCAATGAATTTGGATGCGAATACATCAGTGCTCACATCAGATATCAGAGGTAGGGTTAGCCACTTGGTGATCCCGGAACCGGTTCCCAGGACCCCGGAAATGTGGCCAATTCTCGCAGTTTGTATGACTTTGCCATATAGCACATCTAAATTTGCATAATTTTATAGATATGTCATTAGTCATCAAACCAGCAACTGAAAACAACATTGTCTGCTTGGTGGTCCCGGAACCGGTTCCCAGGGCCGGTTCCGAGGATCCCGGAAATGAGGTGAATTCTCGAATTTTTTTTACTATGCCGTGCGATATATCGACATTTGCAGAATTTTTGTAGCAAATATATTAGTGGCCACATCAGATACGAAAAGCAAGATTGGCCACTTGGTGGTCCCGGGCCTGGTTCCGGAGGCCCCGGAAATGGTGCCAATTCTCACATTTTGTATGACCGTCCCATGTGGCATATCAAAATTCGCAGAATTTTATAGATAATTCATCAGTTACCAAACCAGCAACTGAAGACAACATTGTCCACCTGGTGGTTCCGGAACAGGTTCCCGGGACCGGTTTTTAAAACCCCGGAAGTGTAGTCAATTCATGCATTTTCTATGATCATGTTATCTGATGCATCGAAACTTGCAGAATTTCGATGTTCACATCAGATATCGGAGGCAGGATTAGCAACTTGGTGGTCGCGGAACCGGTTCCCAGGATCTCGGAAATGTGGCCAATTTTCGCAGTTTGTATGACCTTGCCGTATGGGACAACAAAATTCGCAGAATTTAATAGATTATTCATCAGTCAACAAACCAACAACTGGAAGCAACATTGCCCACTTGGTGGTCCCGCACCCGGTTCCCAGGACCGGTTCCGAGGACCTCGGAAATGTGATCAATTCTTGAATAGTTTGTGAACATACCGTGCGGTATATCGAAATTTGCAGAATATTGATGCGAATATATCAGTGACCATGTCGAATATCAAAAGCAGGTTTGGTCACTTGGTGATTCCAGACTCGGTTCCGGAGGCTCCGAAAATGTGACCAATTTTGGCATTTTATATGTCCATCTCGTGTCCATCTAAATTTGCAGAATTTCATAGAAAAATCATCAGTTTTGAAACCTACTGAGGGAAACAACATTATCCATCTAGTGGTCATGGGACCGGTTCCCCGAACCCCGGGAAAGATCAATTCCCGCATTTTCTATGATCCATGATCCGCACGATTTATAAAAAGTTGCAGAAATTTTATGTGAATACATCATTGCTTACATCAGATATTACAGGCAGCATTAGCCACTTGGTGGTCCTGGAACCGGTTCCCGAGGCTCCGGAAATGTGACCCTGCTTTTGTATGACTCTGCCATGTGGCGCATCAAAATTCGTTGAATTTCATGGATAATTTTCCAGTTATCAAACCAGCTACTGAAGAGAGCATTGTCCCCCAAGTGGTCCCTGAACCGGTTCCCGGGCCTCCTAGAATTATGCCAGTTCTCGCATTTTCAATAATTATGCCGTCCGATATACCACAATTTCCAGACTCTTTGGAGAATGCATAAGTTTTCGAGCCAGCTACGGGAATTAACATTGTTCACCTGGTAGTCCCAGAATATGAGGACCCCGGATATGTAGTAAATTATTTTATTGACTATGGTAATACCATGCAACATATCGAAATTTGTAGAATTATTGTGCGAATACATTAGTAACCATGTCAATTGTCAAAAACAGGTTTGGCCACGATTCCGGAAGCAGTTCCCTGGACCCCTAGAATGCGAGTCCCCGGAAGCGCGGTAAATTCTCACATTTCGTATGATTGAATATAGTAAATTTCCACATAGGGGCTGTTCATAAACCACGTAGACCAAAATTTGGCTATCTCAGACCCCCCCTTATGATCCCTGGGGGGGACCATAAGCCCCATAGCTTATGATAGGGTATACCAGTTATCAAGCTATAGGAAACAACATTGTCCACCTGATTCGAGGATCCGGTTTCTCGGCGATTGCAATCATCACTTCCCTCTCCATGGGCGAAACTACGGATTTTTGCCAGGAGGTGCACTACAAACAAATATTCATTAGTTCATCCATTCATCATTCATCGACTCATATCTCACTGCAATGCATTAAGATTCTAGGGGGTGCCTGGCACCCCCGGTAGTTTCGCCTATGTTCCCCTCGTTCTCCACATTGACCTGCAACCTGAGGCGCCATTCTCGCCAATAAAATAGGACACTACCAACACTGAATATCCCGAACAGCTATCTCATTGGTTCCTAGTGTGCGTGAAGCTTATTTGGCAATACTGGTGTAGCAACTGCGGACGGTTAATCAAGCTCAAGCTCATGGCACATCAAAATTTTCAGACTTTCATCAATATTCAGAATATAAAAGAAAGTTAGCATGTTAGTACTACATGGAAATTTTCGCCACCTAGCGGCGTAGAGTCCAGTTTCCGAAAAGTTGCACTCTACGGCGAACCCAGCATTCAGAAGGTGAACAAAGGCGGAAGTATACGATGAGCAGGGCATATTGCAAGAATGCCGTACAACAACCCTGCAAATATGGTGATCGGGTTGGCACAAAAAATGACAACATTTCCCTGGGAACCGGTTCCGGGACCATCAGGTGGACAATGATGTTTCCAGTTGTTTACTTGAGAATTGATGAACTATCTATGAATTTCTATGAAATTTGATAAGCCTCACGGCACATTCCAGGCGTCCAGGGAACCGGGTTTCAAACCATCTAGTGGCCAATCCTGTTTTTGTCATTTTACTTGGCCACTGATGTATTCGCATCAAAATTCTGCAACTCTTGATAGATCGGACGGCGTGATCAAAGACACTACGGGAATTGAGCACTTTTCCGGGGTCCTGGTTATCGCTTCCGTGACTACTATAGGTGGACAATGTTGTTTGTGAGCATCAAAATTCTGCACATTTCGATGCGTCGGACAGCATGATCATAGAAAATGCGAAAATTCACCACATTGCCGAGGTCTTGAGAACCGCCCTGTCAACCAGTGATTGTATAAGATGTTGAATAAGATGTTAGAGTGGAGGCAATATGCGTACATTTTACATGCGCCTAAATGGAGATATGCACGCAAATGGCCTCCACTTTATCATCTTATGCAACATCTTATACGATTACTGGTTGTCTGGGCGGTCCTGGGAACCTGTTCCGGAACCACCAGGTGGATAATGTTGTCTTCAGTTGCTGGTTTGATATTTGATGAATTATCTATGAAATTCTGCAAATTTCGATGTGCCACATGGGATGGTCATACACAATGCGAGAATTGGCCACATTTACGGATCCTCCGGATCCGGGTCTGGGACCTCCGAATAGCCAATCCTGCTTTTCGTATCTGACGTGGCCACTGATATATTCACATCAAAATTCTGCAAATTTCGATACATCGCATGGCATGGTAAAATTGATCACATTTCGGGGGTCCTTGGAACCGGTCCTGGGAACCGGCTCCGGGACCACCAAGTGGACAATGTTGTTTCTTGTTGCTGGTTATCTATGAAATTCTGAGAATTTCGATGTGCCATACGGCAACTGCGAGAATTGGCCACATTTCCGGGGTCCTGGGAGCCGGTCCCCGGGAACCTGTTCCGGGACCACTAAGTGGCCAATCCTGCTTTTCGTATCTGATGTGATCACTGATATATTCGCAACAAAATTCTGCAAATTTAGATATGTCGCACGGCATAATAAAAAAAAAAATCGAAAATTGATCACATTTCCGGGGTCCTCGGAACCGGCCCTGGAAACCGGCTGCGGGACCACCAAGCGGACAACGTTGTTTTCAGTTGCTGGTTTGATGACTGATGAATTATCTATGAAATTCTGCGAATTTTGATGTGCCATACGGCAAGGTCATACAAACTGCGAGAATTGACCACATTTCCGGGGTCCCGGGTATCGGTTCCGGGACCACCAAGTGGCCAATCTTGCTCCTGGCTTCTGACATGGTCACTGATGTATTCTCCAAAAAATTCTGCAACTTTTGATATGTCGCACGGCATGGATTCACCATATTTGTAAAATGGTCACCTATCGGGGGTCTCCGGGAAGCCGTTCCGAGGCCTCAAGATTTAGTCCCGTGGCCACCTGATATCCAAAACTCATCTGGTCAGATAGCTTAGTGGTTGGGGTAGTTTGATGCTGCTTTTTCCGGTGCTTTTAGCTCTCCAAACATTCAAATCAGCTGCATTTCGCATAACTTATTGCGAAAAATACTCTCCTGCGAAAATGGCCAAACCATGATCCCTCTGGCGTCGGTTCCAAGTGGCCACATCCAACCAAACCTTAGTTTTGAGCCGGATCCACAAAATTCAAGCCCTAACGATAATTTTGAGTACAAAAACTTTAATATTTTATTCAGAAATGACTGTGAAACCGTTGTACCAAATCCGGGTCAATATGACCCGAACACCTTAAACGTAACTTTTTTTATTCAGCCCTTCAGAAACGTCCAATATTATCGGTCAAAATTTTAAAAATAAGTTTTTGTCAAAAGATTAAAAGTCACAAAGTTTCAAAGCTATAGCAAATCAGGATCAAAAGATATTGCGCCTGAAAAGTGCGATCCGGGTCATATTGACCCGAACACCGTAGGAAGGTTAATGATCTTTGTTCCACTGCTCGTGTTGTGTGTAAGCGGTAACGGTAGCGCATGAATGTTACAAAGCAAGCTGACACCCGACTGCGGCAGCGAAATGAAGGTAGCGAAAAGTGTCGAATGTTTACAAGTCTGGTCATTGGCAAAGGTAAGTTGAAATATCTGTAATTATTGGCTACTTCCCGTCTGATGTGACGGGAATTAGCTAGGGAGTTAGCATATTTCTGCCCTACGTGGATCTCTTTTAGTCGACGAAGCTTAGGAAGCGGATAACATCGCTCCTTTGTAATATTTCGATGATCGATAAGTCTTGTTGAGTTCTTGAGAACCGTCATAAAACATAATATCTATTATTTTGGTTTTATGATGGTTCTGAGAACCTCTTCTAGCCTTTATAATTAAAAAATAATACTTGTTGTGACATTTGCTTCCTCCAGTGCTTGAAAAGGAAAAAGGTTTTTTTTTAAAGAAACATAAGGTGACCTCTTTGACTGGTCTTTTAACCCAAAACGGTAGCTATAAGTCTCCATTGGCGAACATCAGAAGGCTGGCTTCAGAAACACGTTTTCCTCCATTTGGGACGTTTGTGCCATTGGCGAACATGCTTTAGAGGCAAATGAGAGCAGAAGGCATCGAAATTTTGGCTGAGGGTAAGCAACGATGATTGAGCAGCGGCGTGTGGCTCACTGAATCTTTCACACAATCATGGGAACACACACACGTTCTAAATATCTAAAAGCTTTAACAAGATTTTTTTTAAACTTCATTCATCACTCTATTGGAATATCCTCCAAGAATAACTTCAGGAGTTTTTCTAATGATAACTCGAGAAATATTTTTAAAGTTTACTTGAGAATTCTCACGCGAACTTTTCTGTATATTTTCATACAAACTCATTTAAAGATCCTTTCGGAACCTAAATTTCAAGTTTATCCAAAAATTTTCAACGATTTCTTTTCTAAGTATTTATCTTTGGGTTACCCTGAAACATTTCAGCAGAAGTTTTCAGAAAAATGCAGTATTTATTCCAAAGATTTGCGCAAGAATAATTTTATAAAGCTGCGTTCATACGTTCCTTCAAGAATTCCATATATATTTCATTGAGGGATTCACCTAGAGTTTTTTCTTAAGAATCAACGAATATTTGTTGCAGTATTCCTCTAAGCAAGGAATAACATACGAGGATTACATCAAGAATACTTTTTAGAAATTTCTTCCAAGATTCCCCCGTCAATTCTCAAAAAAACCTCTCAAAATTTCTCCGACGAAATACGATTTTTCTCAAGATTGGTAATCATGCCTCCAGAAGTTTCTCCGAAGATTGCTACAAAAATCCCTTAAAATATTCCTCCAGGAGTCTTTCCGAGAACAAAAGTTCATAAACTTATACAAAGATTCGTCCAAAGATTTTTCAAAAAAAAAAATCTCTGAAATTTCCCTCAGAAATTCCTGCAAAGTTTTTTTCAAGGATTCCACCATAAATTCCTTTGAGAAAAATTCCGAGTATTCTCCTAAAAACTCCCCAAGGATTCTTTTTAAAAATTAAGCCAGAATTCCTTAAACATATTTCAAACAATATCTCCACAAATCTGATGAAATCTACAAGAAATTTCTCCGAGAATTTCCCTTGAAATTCTGCGAAAATTATTCCTTATTTTTCCTCAAGAAATGTGCATTGGAATTCTTCTGGGGAAACCCTTCAGAAATTTCTTTGAAGAAAGATCCTCCGAGATTTTCTCTGGATATTGTTGCAAAAGAAGTCCACTTGAAATTCCTAGAAATATTTCACCTGAAATTTTTCCAATGACTCATGTAGAAACTCTAATGATGATTCCTCCAAACAATCCTTCCAGTTTTCTTCCCGAATGTTATTCAAGGTTTTTTTACTTAAATTGGATAGAGATTCTTTCAGAAGCCGCTTTAAAATATCTACGATGTTTTCAGAAATTAAATCGAAAATTCTACATATAATTGTTTAATATTTGTCCGTAAGAAATCCACAAGCAATTCTAGGGATTCTTCTAAAAGTTTCTCAAACGCTGAAGATGTCTCAAACAAGTTGTCTAAGAATTTTTCCAAGCATACCAAAAAGTATGTTCTCAACTTTCGTTGATTTTGCTAGGAATTCCTCCTACGACGTGTCTCCAGTTAGCCTAGTAGTTAAGGCTATGGATATCCAATCCGGAGACGGCGGGTTCGATTCCCGTTCCGATCGGAAAACTTTCCTCGACATCCTGGGCATAGTGTATCATTCTACTTGCCACACAATATACAAATTCATGCAATGGCAGGCAAAGAAAGCCCTTCAATTAATAACTGTGGAAGTGCTCTTAGAACAGAGCGATTCCAAGCAACAGCATCAAAATTAAGGAAAATTTTTAATTCATGATTTTCTATTGAACTGAAACTTTGCACAGTTTTTCAGTTCCATCTAAATCGCCATTTTTCGATATCAAATTTTTATTTAGAGCCACGACTAACTTTTCAAAAGGGTGTATGTGAAAATGGTTCAAAAATATTCAAAAATATGCACAGCAAAAACGGATTGTTCGATTGTTATGAATTTTTCAGCAAAGTTAGATAGCTAAATGGTGATTTCTAAGAAAATATACACTGTGAAAAAAAATCTATTTTATCATTGAAAAACATCATTTTTGTCACAAAAACTCAAATATCTCAAAACCCTATCTTTTTACCAACTTGAATTTTTTAGGGAAAACGGTCCATTGTATTAGCAATCTACCATAAAAATTTGGTGATGGTAAACTAATAAACAAAAAAGTTATAACATTTCAAAAATTTCACAATTTTTACATTTAGTAAAAAAAATTTTTCTGTGTAAATTATTTCGGCCGGGAATCACGATTTGATGCTGATTTTATTGTTCAGCAAAGTTAGATAACTAAATGGCGATTCCTAAGAAAATATACACTGTGAAAAAAATCTTTTTTAACATTAAAAAATATCATTTTTGTCACAAAAACTCAAATATCTCAAAACCCTATCTTTTTACCAACGTAATTTTTTAGAGAAAACGGTCCATTGTATTAGCAATCTACCATGAAAATAAACAAAAAAGTTATGACAATTCAAACATTTCACAATTTTCACATTTAGTAATAATTTTTTTTAGTGTAAATTATTTCGGCCGGAAATTGAAGTTTGATGCTGATTTTATTGTTAATGGCCTTGCGTGAGTAAAACAAGTTGTTTTTATTATATATTATATATACATATAATATACTATGTACCGTAATGTTCCGATTTTATCACGCCCTCCGCGCATTAGTCGTTTATTCATTAATTTGCTGTTACATTTGAGGACAAGTGTTTTCCCTCTTCTTCAAGATGAATGTTGAAAGCGTGTTTTGCAACGTTAAAAATATTGAAATGGGTATAGATGTTGAAGAATATTACAGGGCATTTTTGAAAAGGGGCGTAATTAAATTGTTTAAACAGATGTCGCTGATGGCAATTTCTCAGTTGTTGTCGTTTTCGAACTTCCTGCGCCCTGCTTTACCGATGATATACAGATGGCTCGTTTGTCAAATTCTAGACGGCAGGACGTACAAATGCGTAATTTTGTACACAATGTGGACATTTGGGCATAACCAGTCTCTTTCAGTTTATCTATGGTGCTTTCGGTGAGATTTCGTAACTCTTTTGAACATTTTTTTTCATCAAACGGTCTACAAGAGAGCGTTGAGTTGAAGACCTTTGAGAAAGCGACTGTTCATCTTGTTCGTTAGATTATAATAAACAAAATCACTTATTAATTTTAACTTACTTGTTTGGTGTTGGTGGCTGAAGAAAAAAAATACTATACAATTTTTAATATTCATAGCGGTAGTATTTTTTTGTTTTTTTCGTGAGCATTGTCAGGTATGTATACAGACAAACAAACGTAACACTGGCGAAATTTTCATTGACCACGCCTTCAACGATCATTTTGAATCTTGGTTGTGGCTTTCATAACAAGAAGAGCGCCCATCGTTTTTCTTTGCGTTTGACGTTTCACACTAGCGCCTTCTGATGACGATATTGCACAACGCAGTGTTTCGTGAAACATTTCCACCAGGTGGTGATAGTGTGAACTGGGCGATGAATTTTCACTAAAATTGTTCTAGGCGTTTCGTCTGTTTGTCTGTGGTATGTACCTCTTATGCATTTGTTGTTGTTGAAGTTACTCGCATTCTTCCGATCATAAAGTCTGTTCTCTACACACTTAATATTGATTACCGCACGGTGTGTCTGGTATAAGAAATTTATTACAAAAAAATAGGCATCGCTAACCTTTCCCATACACACGCCGTGTACCGAGTTCGGTAATTTTTTGACGAGATTAACTGCTGAGCACCGAACTCGTTCAGCAAAAATGCATTGTTTACCTTTTCCATACGATTTTGACAGTTGTTTTACTGAGCCTCAGTAAAATCGATTACCGAAACTACCGAGATCGTACTGCTGTTATAATCTCGTCAAAAAAGTACCGAACAGGCAATTCAGAAATAAGTGTGTAAGAGGGATTTTTTTTGCGGATAAACTAGACGTATACGCGTATAAAAAAAACTTTTATTATACAGCTTTTGTCTTAAAAATAAATTCAATTCCATTTTTCTTATAATCAACAGCTTTTCAACACTATCAAGGTATTTTTTCACCAGTCACGTACAATAAAAAGTATGACAATCTCAATATTTTTGATCACAACACTGGATCGCGTCTAAGTTTCAAATAGATACTATAGTAATTACGAATAATCAAACTAAAGTATCATGAAAACAACTTGTTTAATTCAGGCGGTAGCCTTTACAATAAAATCAGCATCAAAATATAATTCTCGAAATAATTTACACAGAAAAAAAATTTTTTTTGTTACTAAATGTAAAAATTGTGAAATGTTTGAAATGTCATAACATTTTTGTTTATCAGTTTACCATCACCAAAATTTTATGGTAGATAGCTGATATAATGGGCCATTTCCCCTAAAAAATTGAAGTTGGTAAAAAGATAGGGTTTTGAGATATTTGAGTTTTTGTGACAAATATCATATTTTTTCAAAGTAGAAAAAGAAATTTTTTACAGTGTATATTTTCTAAGGAATCATCATTTAGTTATCTAACTTTGCTGAAAAATTTATAACAATCGAACAATCCGTTTTTGCTGTACAGCTTTTAGAATATTTTAGAACTATTTTCGCATACACCCTTTTGAAAAGTTAGTCGTGAGTGAATATGAAGGTTTAATATCAAAAAATGGCGATTTATATGAAATTGAAAAACTGTGCAAAGTTTCAGATATTTTTGAAATGGTCGCTCAGGATCGACTGACATGACTCCGTGGAATTCCTCAACACTAAGTTGAAAAGATGCAGGCCAAGTTGCAATGCGAATGTTGAGCCATAACGAAGAAGAAGAAGAAGAAGAAGAAGAAGAAGAAGAAGAAGAAGAAGAAGAAGAAGAAGAAGAAGAAGAAGAAGAAGAAGAAGAAGAAGAAGAAGAAGAAGAAGAAGAAGAAGAAGAAGAAGAAGAAGAAGAAGAAGAAGAAGAAGAAGAAGAAGAAGAAGAAGAAGAAGAAGAAGAAGAAGAAGAAGAAGAAGAAGAAGAAGAAGAAGAAGAAGAACGTGTCCTGAAATCTTCTCGTTGAATCGCTCTAGGGATAAAAATATTGCAGTTTTTCAAAATCATATCCTAAAATAATTTTAAATAAAGGAAAATCTAAGAGGGCTGGGAAAAATACTTATAGGCAATCCTGAAAACATTCATTGGAAAATTTGGGAAGCATGTCATGGTAACGTTATTAAAATGAATCCCTAAGATAAACCATAAGCTAACTCTTTGAGGAAATTGTTTTTTTTTTAAATCCAGAAATAAAATATTAGAAATTAAAACAGAAAGAAATGGAAAATTTTATGAAAACTTTTTGGAGGATTCTCTGAGAAAGTTTCTTAAGGCAAACGTATGTGAAGCTATTTTTATAGAAATGTTAAAAAAATTATTGAAGTACATTCTGAAAAAAATTAAGTAGAGGTATCCCTTAGGAATGTTTGATGCAATGTTCAAAAATTGTTAAAATAAAAAAAATCAATGGACAACATTTGAAATGATTTTGATTTTTTGAAGAGATGTTTGCCCATCAAACATTCTTTACTAAAATTCTGCTAGAATGTGTCATCAAGTGGATCAAATATTTCTGCCCCTCATCGTGTTGATACAAATATGCCACCGGACATAGACTTCACCATTGCACAGTGGTACCGCCATAGGCCAAAAATCGAAAAATTGATTGTCTAATTTATGAGTTTGTATAATTTTTATAAATCAATAATGTTCCCAAGAATGCAAAAAATCCATTTTTATGTAAGTTTCTGTTGCATATTTTGCATGAGAGCGTGGGTACTGTTATGCAATTTTACATTCTTTAAATTTGTCGAAAAATTACATGACTTTGGAGTTGTACTCCGCGTCTTCGTATAACAAAAGTAAGTAGATTTTCAATTGGTTTCCAACGCAGAGAATCAGAATAGATGTTTATCTTCCAATTCGAAGCGCTAAAAACCGGATCTGGATGTTTTTGGACCAATGGGGATGTGAGTAATAGGCACATAATTTTACCAATAGAATATATACATAATAAAAATTCATGTAACATTTCAAACATGTTCTTAACCACATTTAATCAATCGTCCGCCAGCAAATGATCAGATTTGAGTAGGAGAATCAATCTGTGAAGGTTGTAGCTGCAAATATCTGCATACAAGCTTGCAGGATGTATTGGAAGTTACCCGTTATTTTTATAAAAAATATGTATTAAAATAACTAAAAATATATATATATATATATACTAGTTTTTCTGTAATTGTCTGAAATGCGTACCAAAATGACTGAAATTTTTACAGGAGATATTTCAAAGCTTTTTACAATAATTGAGGGATATTTTATTTGAAAACAATCTTTGAAAATGTTTTTTTTTATTAAGAACAAAAAAATACACTTCTGGAGGTATTGAGGTATTCATACCTCAATAGTTGCATAACAACCATTCTTATTTGGTCTCGTCGAAACTTACCCCTGTAATTGTCGAATTTGATAAGAAGTTTTGCATGTGCTGCCAACATTTAAAAAATCCTCAAAATCCATTTAGTACCTAATACTGTAGTGCTGGAAGAAGAAGGAGTAAATACGCTCTTTTAGTAATATTTGCTAAAAGAGCGTATTTACTCCTCATATTCCCTTCCCAAATCGAAATATTTGATAAATTCATTAACGTTAAATCTTAGTGTACAAATTGATTTCTTTTAAAATAGCATCCGCTGATTGAATTGCAATGACGAGGGGTATTTGTATATATTTCTTTTATTGGGTTAGAGCTATACATGATTAAAATTCCATGTACTATATTACTGGATAGCAGTTGCAATGCAATTGTAAGAAACAAATAGGACTGGACATATACTTGAATCTTTTTCATTGTGCAAAACGCAGGCCCATGAATTATATGACATATAACTGTGCAAAGCAATATTTGTATAGTTGAAATATTTCCTTTTACGTACGTTTTGTGAATTAATCCTGAATATTTGTGTGAAATAATTTCAGAAGTGATTGATTCTGTAATTGCACTATTGCTACTATTGTTTCAGAATTATCGCTTTTGGGCATTAGGTACTGTAGTTATACATACTAATTCGATATGTGATGATTTTTTCTGTGTTTCGACAATGCAAACTACCTTATTTCTGAAAAAAATATTCAGTTTCATATATTTATTTTATTGCAGTAGAAATAGAACCTACTAATAAAATCACAATTATAATGCTAATACTGATTCTATTCACAAGAATCTATTATGATATAGTCGTGCTATACATGTTTTAACGTGCAATACTAAGCAGAAATTCCTCAGAATTCGACCCACTCTTCATAATAATTAAACATATTTGATTACTGATTACTGTGCAAAATAAAGGTTTTTTTTAATGATATATTCATTTATCATAAATAAAAATGTTTAAAGTTCATATTTTTCAAGTGATGATCATGAAAATGAACTGGAATATCCTTTTTTAGTCATAACATGCTATTTCTGGTAACTTATAATGATTCTGCCCTTCAAAAAAATGAAGAAAATGATTTATGACCGCTTCCCTGAACAAATGGAACCACTGTGCATTGTGACAACAGAGTAGTTATGTAAGAATCTTTCATGAACATTCTTCAGAATTTACGCAAGAAATTTCGGAACAATGATTTTAGCTTCATTGTACCATACTCAGAGCGTTCATGATTAACAAATATTTTAATCATGATTAATCATTGGTGATTAAAATTCAAATTTCGGTGATTATAGATTATGATTAATGATTAATTTGATTTTTGGGATGATTAATGATTATGATTAATGATTAAAATTGATTTTATCTGTGATTATTGAGTATGATTAATGATTAAAAATGGTTCATTGATTAAAAATCATGATTAATCATGATTAATCAATCACAAAAAACAGGAAATGATTAAAATATAATTATTGTTTAAAATATTTTTGAAGTTCCAAAAGTAAAAGGTAACTCTGTCTGGGAGATTATTGAAAAAATAATCAAGAAGTACAGCATTTGAACCAATTCAAATTGGATCATATATTTTATATGGTGAAAAATTTTTAATGATGAATGATTAATGATTGATTAATTTTTTTTTTTCTTGTGATTATGATTACTGATTAATGATTAAATTGCGAAATCAGTGTGATTAAGATTAATGATTAATGATTAAATGAGAAATTTTGGTGATTATGATTACTGATTTTTGATTAATCTTAATCATTAATCATTAATCATGATTAAATTTATGATTAATCATTAACGCTCTGACCATACTTACATACTGTAAGTTTCTACAAGAGCACCTCGAAACACATCTTCAATGAATTCACTGAACAAATTCCAAGAATATTTCAGAGTTAAACAAAGTCTGAATTTGGCGTAATGTCTTAACTAGGATAAAGCCTATTTCTCAGCTCAATGTTCTATGAGCACTTCCACAGTTATTAACTGAGAGCTTCTTCTGCCAATGGCTATTTTGTATGTGTATAGTGCGTGGCATGCAGGAAGATACTCTATGCTCATTTAAGTCACGGAAACTTCCATTACAAAAATAAACACTAACCCTTATGTGGCCGACAGGGTGCCCGGGTACCCAGTGCACATTTAAAAAGCACGGTGTAGAAAAAAGCAAAAATGTTGTCGGACGCATAACGGTTAAGCAAGATGCACAAATTCGTAGGTGGTAGAGTCCCAGACCGTTGTTGTAAGGGCTGCCTCCTTCTCGTCCGTACCAAAGTACAAAGATTTGGGACTAATATTTTGATCCTCAATCCTCCAACGATCGAGATCTGTCCTGGCCACGTCCTTGCGACAGCTGAGGGATGAGAAAGAAACATAAGTTGGACACCTAAGAAAGACATAGAGACCTCTACGTCCTCTCTGGCCTAGGTGTCACGGGAATTTGGGTGTTGTTATTGGAATGGTTAAGGCCAAAGGATACGTTTGGCTACACGTCAAGGTGATAACGGCTGAACATTTAGGATGGAGTTTTTCCATTTCGATCCCCTGGGTGCTCAGGAGTGACGGAGGGTAAGTAAGAGTGTTTATATATTTTCATTTTTTTTTCGAAATCAGGAACAATCAAAATGTTCGTTAGGGCACCCCCTAGCTACGCAATTGACGGTGCCTTCGAATGAGCTGGCAGAAAATGATTCTCCTGTTTCACTACGAAGTTCATAAAAACCAATGACTTTGGGCGATGTGACATTATGGGAGGAGGCGACCGGTCTTGATTCCTCCACATAAAAGTAACAGTGCGAATCGGAGTCTCTCAAATCACGGACCAGCATCTCGTCTAATGGTGAGGTTAAAGGATTGTCCATTATTCCGAATGTGATTGTTTGTAATCGGTATCATCCACACACCCTGTGCTTTGTAATGATAAGATTGTGAGAAGTTCATTTCACACATTAGTCGAATTTATGATATTTGCATTGCTGTTGGATAAAACATTGGATTTTTTTCTTTAATCTAAGAATACCATGAAGTAATAAATTTCAAAATTCCTTACCCCATCTAAATTGTTTAGTCAGTGCTTGTTCAAAATTCTAATTCTCCTCCCCTCGATCAAGCTCATGCAAGCTACAAATCTCCACCCAGGCTACAAATCAAAAAGTGGCTTTTCAAGACACAGAATCCTGCAACGTGTAGACCCATAACGACCGCCTATAAATCAAGTAAATCTCCACCCAGAACGAACGCATGAATATTTCAAGATGCAATCCACACCAGCCAGCACCCAGACCTCAAATTGCCCCCTTCCACCACTTGATCCTGGCCCATCATTCCCATTGGAGCGGAACTCGGAATTTGAAAAACCGAGGCTCAAGGCGCCCCCCGGTCCTGAAGTTATGCTGAACCAGCTGAAATAAAGTGTTGGAAAATTCAGCTTCAGCTTATCCTCACCAGAACATTTATTATCTTTTCCACCGGAAATAAATTGCGTTGCATAAACAAAACCCACATTCGGATTAAGACAAAGCAGCGCGCTTCCAGAACCGGAAACCGCTTGCATCAACCGACCGTATCGCTGCTGCTGGGCTGGCTTGGTAAGGCATGGATGTGGGCGTTAAGTGTCGGCGAAATTTTGCCAAATTGCAAATGCGAGGGTTATTTTCAGCCAATTAAATTTTTAAGTGCACACAACTCATACTTGCGGGGTTTTCCACTAGGCAGCCGGTCCGTTGGTGGTTGAACAACTACGAGAAACGGAACAAATGGCTCCAACTCCAAGGATGTTATTAAGCTTTTGGGAACCAGAACCAGAGGCGTTGAAGGATGATGGTTCTCAACGAATTTAGGCAAAGTTTTTTCACTAGAATTAGAACATAGAATCATTTTTCCATATAAAAATTCCTAAAATTCTTTCCTTTTGCTTGGTTTAAAAATCTATGAAAAATGATAAGTCGAGAAAAAAGTCAGAAGAATTTTTTTCTGAGATTTTACCCTAGAGGGCATTAATTTCATGGCTTTTTACCATCCTGGGCTACTTTTGAAATTTTTAAACTATTTGTATAGGAAAATAATTTGAAAAAAAAACGAAAGATAAGGTTTTTAAAAATTGAAATTATGCTCAGTGTATTTTTTTTCCAAAATTCAATTATCCTCAATAATTTTCAAAGACATGATTCAAATCCAACAAACCCATGGAAACTGTAACACTCTCGGTGTGAGAAACCAATTCTATATTAGCATATCTACAGTTAGAGGGAAACAATCGTTTGTTTTTTTTTGCCTTAGGGGTCGTCCATAAATGACGTAGCTTTTTGGGGGGGAGGGGGGTGTTTGTGATTTTGTGACGAAGTGTGACGATAGGGGGGTAGGGGTTTGTGATATGCTACGTAGCTTTCTACTAGGCCTATAGAAAAAAATATTTTAAAAATAATTAACCCTTCAGCGCGCGCGCATTATTGTAAATAACAAAAAATGGAAATAAATGCCGGCTTCATTTCATAAGACATGCAGCAATCGGACGCAACAACTGTATCTAAGAAACTGGTTTTGAAATCCTGCGTAAAGAATAATATATTGTGTTTGCAGACAAAAATCAATTTCGCTGAAATGCTTCTCAAGACCAATAGTTTGCTGCTTGATATAGAGGGAACTGCACGCCGCTAAGGTTACAAAGGAAAATTTTTCTAAGCTTTTGGTATTACGGAAAGATTTCAAAAGTTCCTTATATAGTTTCTACAGGACTTCCTCGAAGAATTCATCCAACAATTTCTTAAGGAACTCCTCTAGCAATTGTGTAAGGAATTTCTCATTGTGTTCTTCGTAGGAGAAGGATAACATTTCCACAGGAATTCCCACTGGGAATCCCAGGAAAAAAACCTCTGAAAACATTTCAAAAGGATCTGGAGGAATCTCAAAAGGAATCCTTGAAGGAACTTCCAGAAGAATTTCAGAAGGAACTCCTGGAACAATCATGAAAGGAAATAGAGAAACTTCAAAAGAAATTCCGTGAGGAGTACCTGGAGCAATTTAGATGAAGCTTTCGGAGAAACCTTGAATAAACTTCTGGAAGAATCTTAGATGGAGATATTTGTAGATTGTCAGAAGCAACTCCTGGTTTAATTTCTGAAGAAAGCACGGAAGAAATAATTGAAAGAATCCCGTAAGGAATTTCTGAAGCAATCCCGAAAATAACTTTTGGGGAATCACAACAGATTATCTGGATATAACTCCTGGTGAAATCTAAGAAAGAAAATCCTGGATGAATTCCAGAAGCAACTATGGGAGGAATCCGTAAAGGGATTCCTAGCAGAATTCTAAGATACCCTGGAGGAATCCTAGATTAAGTGAATGGAGGGATGCTGGAAAAAGTTACTGAAGGAGTCCCGGGAAAAAAATCCTGGATAAATCCTAGAAGGAAGTCCTCGAGGAATCCCAGAAGAATCCAGGAAGGGATTCCTGAAGGAATCCAAAAAGGAACACCTGGAGGAATCACAGAAGTAACTCCTGCTAGGGTTTTGAAAGAATACCGGAGGGATTACCTACCGAGATCTTGGAATGCATATCTGAGTGAATTCCCGAAGGAAGCCATGAAGGAACTCCTGGGGGAATCCCGAAAGGAACTTTTTTTAGGAAACACAGAAAGAAGTTCTGATGGATTCTCAAAAGAAATTCCGGTCAAAATCCCTGTAGAAATGTCTAAAGAAACTGCTGGTGGAAGAGAGGAGAAAAAACCTTGAAAGAACTCCTGTAGGAAACCATGGATGACCTCTTAGAAAAACCTTAGAAAAAAAAACTCCTGGAGAAATCTCACAAGGAGCTTTTGGAGTAATCTAAGAAGGAACTCCGGAATGAATTATTGGAGGGATCATTGAAGGAACCCCTGAAGGAATACAATAAGAAGGAATTTTCTAATGGAATACAAAAAAAAATCCAGAGGAAGTGCTGGAGGAACTAAAAAGGGAGACATTCTCAAAAATGGGAATCCCAAAATAACCTTTTCCAGGAATTCCAAAATGAACTGCTGTGAGAATTTTAGAAGAAACTCCTGCAGGGTCCTTCAAATGTCGTGGTGCATTTTATTCAAATGAAATCAATTTGATATTCTTAATAGATTTATTAGTGAACAAACTAATATATTCGAAAGAGCTTGTAGGCTAATATAGTATCAGAACGATGGGTGGTTTATTGAATCATTAGCTTTGGTGATAATCTCTACTGGTTGCGGTCTTGATGTCGGCGATCTGAACCTGGCAGTCGGCAATGTTTCTTGCTATTGTTGTTTTTTCATAATATTCTATTAGCATACAAGTTAAAATTGAAATCAGAGCTAAGTTCGAGTTTTTTTTACATGAAAATTTTGTTGAGAGGGGGGGGGGGGTGTTTAACAAGCTACGTTATTTATAGAGGGGGGTGTCTGAATTTGTGACGAAATGCTACGAGGGGGGAGGGGGGTATTAAAAATCGATTAAAAAAGCTACGTCATTTATGGACGCCCCCTTAGCTTTGAGAAGCTTTTTTTTGCATCAAGTAGCTGCAATTTCCAGCTTCCCAGTCGGCAGGTTTTGTCTTTCTGCTGCCGATTGTTTCTTTGTATTTACGCTTGTACTGCACTCATGGGATAGTGAAACTATATCTTTTTACAAAGTTTTTTACTGTTACTTTTACTTTTACAAGATCTCTATTACTGCCGCTGGCTCATTTTTGAGTAATGGTTTTATTGTGTCTCGTACGATGAATCTTGCGTAAGATTTTATTATATTGAAATAACGAGTGCTATCATGGTATAATCAAAGCTGGTATAGTCACAGTTTCCTATTTTCAGCACTTCTTATACTGGTTCGAGTTGTGGAGTTTAATCTCTTCAGGTATTTCCTCGGAAACTCCTACAGAAATTACTTGAGAAATTACTTCAAATATCCTTCAGAAATTTTCTTTGGATTTTTTTTTAGAATTCTTCCAGAAGCTTCCTCTTATTTTTAAAAGAATTCTTTCAGAAATATTTCAAGATATTGCTTCAGATATTCCAGAAAGAAAGAAACTCCAAAGATGACTTCAGAAATTACTTCAGGATTTTTTCAAGAATTTCTTCTAGGAATCTCGACGGGTTCTTCCAGGGTTTTTTTTAATCCTTAAGGACAAGGTATTTGGAGTACATAGCTCAAAATTTCTAGAGCACCGTTTTTTAGAACCGTTGAACGGATTTGGATGAAAATGCATCACGCTAATTGTTCAGTGGTTGTCAATAGCGAGATGCATTAATCCAAATTCATTCAACGGTTCTAAAAAACGGTGCTCTAGAAATTTTGAGCAATGTTTTCCAAATACCTTGTTCTTAAGGAATCCCTTTAGGATTTTCAAATTTCTCCAAGAAGATATTTCTGACGGCATGGCAGTAGCAAGTTCAAAAATAATCTTCAAACTCCATTTTTAACGGCTACGCAGTCTTGATTAAACCCTCGTGTTCGACACTTTGGATGATGTCTTCTTCTGGGGAACGATACGTTTTTCGTTTTTTTTGTTCAATGGGGGCATCCATAAAGTATATCACGTTTATGGGGGTACATATATTCAGTTTTTGTAACACAGTTTATTTTTTGGAGTAGACACTTTGGCGCAATTAGCATCAAACAACGAGCCATGGAACATTTTTTGAAGAAATCTCTTTCTGAAATTCGTAAAGAAAACCATACTTACTAAAGAAGAAATACATGCATGAATTACTAAAAAAATCTTGATGGAATTTTTTAAGAAATCTTCAGTCAAATTCCTGTAAAAATCCCTGAAGGTATTTCTGAAGGAAACCCAGGAAATTTCCTGTAGAAATCTCGGGAGGAATTTATGCAGAAGCCACTTGGGAAACACTTGGTGAAACTCCAAGAGAATTTATAGAAAATTTCCTGCGGAAATCCTTTAATAGAGACCAGGAAAGTTATCGCTATACTACACTGATGGTGCAATATATAACCATGGTACAAAATAGAATCATGGTGTTACACGCAATATGAATTCCCAGACAACCAATTTGCACGTATTATGAAATTTATGTTTATGTTATACGTACTTTTATGCGGTAAAGTTACATCGCATAAGATGTACTAAAAGTGCCTTATGCGTACAAAAGTGGAGGCGCTATACGTGCATTAACGGAAAAATAATAACGCTATATGCACAGATAACGCTAACTAGACATAACGCTACTAGAAGCGATATATTATGCGATGCACAGTGTGCACTATTAGGACGTAATATAGCATCTTATGCGACTTTATAATATAAAAAAAACAATTCTTGTCACCTTAGTATCGAATTAAGAGCCAGTTCGCGAGAGCCACAACCCCTTCTTGTATCGATGTGCTCCGATTGAGCTGAAATTTTCAGGGTATGGTTTTCCATATAAAAGATGATATCTGTCCGATTTTCAGATTTTTCCGTTAGGGGGAAGTGGGGTAAAATAGCCCTCAAAGATTTCATGTCTAAAAATAGGTAAAATCACTAAAATCGCAATAACTTCCGCAAAAGTTAACGGATTCAGCTGAAATTTTTCATGGATACTCTACTCCTATGGCACTTCCATTTAAGCCAAGCGTTGGATATTCTTTGATATTTAATTTGAAGAAATAAATTATTTTCATAATTTTTTTGACGATTTTCAGGGCGCCTGTTTTCGTACCAACAGAACTAGGCTGAAAAACTGAGTACTACGTTTTGAAGGGTTACTCAAGAGCTTTCATTTGATATGTGACCCAGATGCGCCAACTTAAAAACTTTCGAAAAAATAATTTTTTTCTCGGGGTATGCATTTTACCCCATATTTTTAGCTAAAAAGAAGTATTGTTATCGCAAATTATGACAACGTTATTTAACTTTCAAGGGGTTTTCTTCAATAATAATTCAACAGAAAAATGATGACTATGAAATGCAATTATTGGATTTTTTCATTTGGGGAAAGTAGGGTAAAACGGACTAACTCATCCTTCTTTCGAAATAACGTTGCTACGATGTTCACTGATCGGAGTTGAATTTTCAGAGTTCTTTATTCTACTCAAGAATAGATGCCTTATCGCATATTATTTTTTTTTCTTGAGAGGAAAACGGGGTAAAACCATTCTCAGAAAAAAATGTTGAAAATAATCAAAATTTCAAATGTAGGTTTTGGTAAATGCTTTGGTAAAACTTGGCGAAATTTCATGAAATTAGAAAAAGAAAATCCTAATTTGTATTGCTTATTCAAATGAACAAGTCTGACAACATTTTGACATCGAGAAATGTCACGGATTAGCACGTGGTGTGTGATTCACCGGATTCTTTCTAGATTTTTCTTTTGACATGCATCTCTGGTTCATTTTCTTTCTTTTTTTCTCGTGAAAGTTGCAGCAGTGCACAATGGTCCACGAAAAAGATTTACGAGGAAATTTACATAAATTTGAGACGATGGCGGAAACGTACATCCGACTAAAGAGTGAAGCCAGGCGAATCGGATTAGTCATTAATGTGTCGAAGACAAAGTATATGATGGCAAAGGGCTCCAGGGAAGAATCACCGCGCCCGCCACCCCGAATTTATATCGACGGTGATGAAATCGAGGCGGTTGAAGAATTCGTGTACTTGGGCTCACTGGTGACCGCCGACAACGACACCAGCAGAGAAATTCAGAGGCGCATTGTGGCAGGAAATCGTGCCTACTTTGGACTCCGCAGAACTCTACGATCGAATAAAGTTCGCCGTAACACGAAGTTGACTATCTACAAAACGTTGATTAGACCGGTCGTCCTCTATGGGCACGAAACATGGACCCTACGTGCAGAGGACCAACGCGTCCTTGGAGTTTTCGAACGGAAGGTGTTGCGTACCATTTACGGCGGAGTGCAGATGGAAGACGGGACTTGGAGAAGGCGAATGAACCACGAGCTGCATCAGCTGCTAAGAGAACCAACCATCGTCCATACCGCGAAAATCGGGGGGCTACGGTGGGCGGGTCACGTCATCAGGATGTCGGATAGCAACCCGACTAAAATGGTTCTCGAGAGTCATCCGACCGGTACAAGAAGACGTGGAGCGCAGCGAGCTAGGTGGATCGACCAAGTGGAGGACGATCTGCGGACCCTACGCAGAGTGCGGAACTGGAGACAAACTGCCATGGACCGAGTGGAATGGAGGCGGCTACTATGTACAGCAGAGGCCACCCCGGCCTTAGCCTGATTGGTAAGGTAAGTATATTTGTCCAAAAATCCATTTAAAGGCGCTGAATGCATCTTTCCTCGTAAATCTTTTTCGTGGACCATTGTGCACTGCTACAACTTTCACGAGAAAAAAAGAAAGAAAATGAACCGGAGATGCATGTCAAAAGAAAAATCTAGAAAGAATCCGGTAAATCACACACCACGTGCTAATCTGTGACATTTCTCGACGTCAAAATGTTGTCAGACTTGCTCATTTGAATAAGCAATACAAATTAGGATTTTCTTTTTCTAATTTCATGAAATTTCGCCAAGTTTTACCAAAGCATTTACCAAAACCTACATTTGAAATTTTGATTATTTTCAACATTTTTTTCTGAGAATTGTTATACCCCGTTTTCCTCTCAAGAAAAAAAATAATATGCGATAAAGCATCTATTCTTGAATAGAATAAAGAACTCCGAAATTTCAACTCCAATCAGTGAACATCGTAGCAACGTTATTTCGAAAGAAGGATGAGTTAGTCCGTTTTACCCTACTTTCCCCAAATGAAAAAATCCAATAATTGCATTTCTTAGTCATCATTTTTCTGTTGAATTATTATTGAAGAAAACCCCTAGAAAGTTAAATAACGTTGTCATAAATTGCGATAACAATACTTCTTTTTAACTAAAAATATGGGGTAAAATGCATACCCCGAGAAAAAAATTATTTTTTCGAAAGTTTTTAAGTTGGCGCATCTGGGTCACATATCAAATGAAAGCTCTTGAGTAACCCTTCAAAACGTAGTACTCAGTTTTTCAGCCTAGTTCTGTTGGTACGAAAACAGGCGCCCTGAAAATCGTCAAAAAAATTATGAAAATAATTTATTTCTTCAAATTAAATATCAAAGAATATCCAACGCTTGGCTTAAATGGAAGTGCCATAGGAGTAGAGTATCCATGAAAAATTTCAGCTGAATCCGTTAACTTTTGCGGAAGTTATTGCGATTTTAGTGATTTTACCTATTTTTAGACATGAAATGTTTGAGGGCTATTTTACCCCACTTCCCCCTAACGGAAAAATCTGAAAATCGGCCAGATATCATCTTTTATATGGAAAACCATACCCTGAAAATTTCAGCTCAATCGGAGCACATCGATTCCACTTCCTTTGGAAAGGGGGTTGCGGTTCTCGCGAACTGGCTCTTAATAATCTTTGGATTATCGAGCCACACTTCGCACTTAACACCAAACACTACTTATGAAACACACTGGGTAATTGTCATGACAATCTAACTCACCTCAGTATTTATTGGAATGCACTTGTTTTCCCTGCGTTGTACATGTTCGCCAGGTTATCTGGAGCTCAATATGACGAAGCGCGATTTCCCACACAGTTATCACTACCCATATATTGCTATCACAACCCATTGTTAATTAACAGGTCAACAAAGCAAAACTGATGACTTTGTAACTTGTTTTGTCACCATAATGATGACTGCTCACTTTCTTGTAGCATTTTGGCACTCCAAGAGCACCTATATCATTGTTATTACGAATCACATCGCAATATGCCAACGTTAACGATTCTAGCTTATGCGAGATTGTATGCACATTTTAACGAGTTTATTTTTATTTTTATGTGATTCAGTTTATACACCAATGCAAGATAAACTGAAGTACTAAGCAAAGTCGTATAACCATCACAGTACGCAAGTAAGGAGTGTATCGGAAAGTAGTTGAACATGTTCAGGATGCTAAATCTCGAAGCTGGGTTGGTCTTTTCATTTCGGTTCTTCTATGAAATCTTCACAATATAGTTAAATTTAGAACAGCCTGGAAAAATTTGGAAAATGTTTAGTATAATTGAAAATATGGTTAAATGAATACACCTCACAAAATAAAAATCTGCACAAAATGCAAAATTTCAACTTTTCAAAAATCTGTAGCGAATAAAATTTGTACGATAAAAAATCTGGAAAATATTGATGCTTGTTAACAGTTATGTACACATAACATAAGGACTGTATCGGAAATTAACTATAAACATTCAAATTGCTCTATCTCGACGCACGGTTGGTCTTTTTATTCCGGTTCTTCTATGAAATCTTCACAATATAGTTAAGTTTAGAACAGCTTGAGGAAATTTGGAAAATGTTTAGTATTATTGAAAATATGGTTCTATGAGTATACCACACAAAATAACAATCTGGACAAACTGCATTTTTTTTAAACTTTTTCAACGCTTCAAACATTTCTTGCGAAAAAATATGTACGGGGAAAAATCTGGAAAATAATGATTATTACTAGCAGTTATGTACACATAACATATCACTTAAAACCGACTTTTAAAATTCATATTTTGGATAGAAAAACCTTCAACATTAAGAATATGGTCTATCCCCAAAAAACACCTACCTTTTGGTCGAACTTTGACGTTCTGTTTTAAATATCTTCAGAGGTTTTAAAATTCCGTTCTCTGGTAAAACTACCTCTTCAATAGATTTAAATTCATATCCAATCGAAAAAATTGCAAATTTTTAACTTTATGTATTTTTCATTTGCATAGACGTTCTTTGAAGACGCATAAAAAAAAGAGTTCCTCGAAAAGTGGCCTTTTTTCATTTTTAAGAATTGCTCTAAACTGCGGAGGGAATTTTTTTGATAAAAATAAATTTTCTATATCATGAGCATTCTGGAAAAGAATATATTTGCGCAAAAATAAGAGAAAAAAATGAATATTTATCGACAGCTTTCGCAATTTTAAATTTTTAGGAGGTGTCCAAAAATTTAAAAACATGTGTGCAATCTTTGAGATAAAAGTCCAAGTTAAATGATTATTTTTTGAAAATCAGAACTGCCCTTCTTTATTTAAGAGATTTATATAGTATCTCCAAAAATAAAGTTATGTTTATTTCGAACAGATTATTTTTCAGGCAATTGTGAATGTTTATAGTTAATTTCCGATACAGTCCTTATCGTTTAACACAGACTTGCAAAATTCATATTTTCGATTGAAAAATCTCCTATATCTACAAAATGGTCCACTCCAAAAAACGTCTATTTTTTGGTCAAACTTTGAAGTTCTGCTTTTAATATCTTAAAGAGTTATAAAATTCCATTTTTTGCTCTAACTTACTCGTCCATAAATTAATAAGCATACCCTATTTAAAAACTTGCGAATTTTTCTTTTTATGTATTTTTCTTTTGCGTAAACATGATTTGAGGGAGCATAGAAAAAAGGGGTTCCTCAAAAATGGCCTTTTTTCATTTTTAAGAATTGCGCTTAAATGCAGTGGAGATTTTTCATAAAAAAAAATAATTCGCCTATATCATGAGGATTCTGGAGCTTATTACATTTGCACAAAAAAGTTATCAATTTTCGATCCTTTTCGATTTTTTTTCGCAATTTCAATTTTTTAGAAGGTGTGCAAAAATTTAAAAACATGTGTTCAGTAAAATAGGTTAAAACCCCAGTTAAAAGGACATTTTTAGAAAATCATAAAAGCCATTTCTTTTTTCAAGGATTTATACAGTATCTCCAAAAATAAAATTACTTAAAAGTTGTATTAAACTATTTTTGAGGCTATTGTAAACATTTTCAACTACTTTACGATACACTCCTTATGCGAATTCAATTGACCCTTTGCGAGTTTGCTCGAACACTTTTGCGAATGAGCAATGTTCGTCGCAATAAAACATCAGAATATCGTCTACTACGATGTAGTCATACATGGTAAAAATTAATTTGAAAATTATCGGATGCATCGCAATAAGTTCAGAAAATAACATCATATGCGATGAAAATTGTCCCTCAGCCGTACAGATATGCCATAGTGACTTAAAATAATCGTTAATACGATGTAAAGATTGCATCCTTATGCGATTCCTGGTTGTCTGGGATTCACTCTCTCTCTCTCTCTTCTTGGCGTAACGTCCTCCTGCCTGCTTCTCAGCTTAGTGTTCTATGAGCACTTCCACAGTTAACTGAGAGCTTCCTCTGCCAATGACCATTTTGCATGTGTATATCGTGTGGCAGGCACGAAGATACTCTATGCCCAAGGAAGTCAAGGATTCACAAGAAAGGGTTTCAACGTGCTAGCTGTGGTGCTGACCTCGTCAAGAACTTCATATTGAGATTCTGGCCTCCTTCAGATGGTGATGATTTCAAGACAATGCGAAACTTTTATATGAAGTCAGTATCTCGACCCTTATGAAATTTGATAATCGTTTCAAGTTAAATGAAAAAAAATCAAAGAATTATTCGATTACACATACAGAAGAAAATATAAATGTCGTTGTAAAAGAATTCCATGAATTTCTTCAGAAATTCCTCAAAAAATTCTGCAGAAATTCCTTCAGGAATTCCTTCAGAAAACCTTCTTGGAGATCCTCTAGATAGTCTAGATACTCCTTCAGGAAGCCTCAAATATTCATTCATAAATTCATCAAGAAATTCCTACAGAAATTATTCCAGGGCTTCTTTTAGCCACCAGGAATTCCTTCATAAATTCCTCCAAAAAATCCTTCGAAAATTCCTCCCGAAATACCTCCAGGAACTCCTACAAGGATTCCTCCAGGAATTCCTCGAGGGATTACTTTAGAAAATCTTCTAAAAATTTCTCCCGAAACTCCTTTAGGAATTCCTTTAGAAATTTAGGAATTTCTCCATGAATTCTGAATTCCTCCAGAAATTCCTCCAAAAATTCATCCAAAAATACCTCCAGGAAATCCTTCACGGATTCCTCCAGAAAATCCAAAATTATTTTCTCCCGGAACTCATCCAGGTATTCCTCAAAGGACTTCCTCCAGTAATTCCATCCTTCATAATTTATCCAAAAATTCCTTCATGAATTCCTTCCGAAATGCCTCCAAGAATTCCTAAAAGGGTTTCTCCAGAAAATCTTTTAGGATTTTTGCCGGAATTTCTCCAAGATTTCCTCCAGGGATTCCTTCAGGAATTCTACCTTGGATTTCTCAAGAAAATCATAAAGAATTTTCACCCGGAACTCCTTTAGGAATTCCTCGAGAATTTGCTCCGGGGATTCCTCCACTCCAGGAATTTCTTTAGGAATCCCTCCATGGATTTATTCAAGAATTTCTTCAGAAATTTCATGAAAAAATCCTTCAGAAATTCTTTCAGAAATTCCTCGACAAGTTCATTCAGACATTCCCCCAGGAATTCCTCCAGGAAATTCTCCAGGTATAACCAGCAGTAGTTTCTAAGGGAATACCTTCAAAAATTTCTCCAAAAATACCTCCAAGAGTTTCTCCAGAGATTCCTCCAGCAAACCTCCTAGGAATTTCTTGCCAGGATTCCTCTAAGATTTACTCTAGGAATTCTTCCAGGAATTCCTTAACGGATTCCTCCAGAAAATCCTAAAGGAATTTCTTCCGGATCTCTTCCAGGAATTCCTCCAGGAATTCAGTGAAAAATTCCTCCATGGATACATCCATGAATTTCTTCATAAATTCTTTTATAAAAATATTTCCTTGTTTTAATTTCTCGAAAAGTTCCTCCAGACATTCCTCCAGGTGATCTTGGAAATTTCTATAGGAATTCTTCAAAAAGTTCCTCCAAGAATTCCTCTTGGAATTCTTCTCAGAATTCCTCCAAAAAATCCTTCAGGAATTCTTTCAGAGGTACCTTAATTCTTGAATTCCTCCAGGGACTCCTCCAGAAAATTCTATGAAAAATTCTGACAGAATTCATAAACGATTCCATCTACGGATTCCTCCAGAAAATTCTATTTTTTTTTGGAATTCTTCCAAGAATATCTTCAAGAATTCCTCAAAGAACTACTTCATGTATTCCTCCAGGAATTTATTCGAGAACTCCTCCTTCTTCAGACATTCATAAAAAAAAATCCTGCAAAAATTCCTCCAGCCTTCAGAAAGCCTCAAAAATTTATCCAGAAATTCTTCAAAGAATTCCTCCAGTAATTTCTCCCGGAATTTCTCCCGAAACACTTTCAGGAATTTGTAGAGAAATTTATCCAGGGATTCCAAGAATTCCTCCAGGATTTTATTCAGAAATCCCTCTAGGAATTTCGCCAGAAATTCCTCCAAGGATTCTCTCAAAAATGCATCCTGGGATTCCGCCAAAAATTCTTCCAGGGATTCTTTCAGGGATTCCTGCAAAGCTTTCTCCAGGAATCTTTCCAGGGATTCGTTAATGAACTCCTCCAGGAATTCTTCCTAGTATTCCTCCAGAAGTTCCTCCAAGAATTCCTTGAAATATTTCTCCACAAATTCCTCCAGGAATTTTTCCCGATTTTTTTTCCAGGAACTCTTCCAAAATCTCCTCCAAGAATTCCTCTCCGGATTCCTAAAGGAAATCCTTCAAAGATTCCATTAGGAATGTCCCCAGGGTTTCCTCCAGAAATACCTCCAGAGATTCCTCACCATGGGCTGCAAAACAGTGAGTCGATCAGGAGAGCATCTAACAAAACTGAGGTCCTCACAAGTTCCTACCTCATGCTTCCACGGGGTAGGTTCGTCCCAAGCCTCTGTTCATCACGGAAATGCGACTCAAACAGCGTCTGTTCTGGCATCCAGCAGCTGAGTATGAAATGTTCCTCCACCGGAAGCTATACCAAAGGTGGCAGCCCCACCACGGTGGATAAGGGACCTTGGGCCAACAACCTACTCTTCCCGAAACCCAAAAACCGTTACAGAAACCGAAAATGAAAGATTACGAACTGATTCAACGGCAACAACTTTTAGCGTGAAACAACGGACAAGAATTGGAACTTGGAATGTAATAACTCTAGCCCAGCAGGGTAAACTGGCACAACTATCCGATGAGGCATGCCGTATGAAGCTTAAGATCCTAGAACTGAGTGAAATCCAGTTAGTCTAGTGGTTAAGGCTGTGGATCGCCAATTCGGAGACCGCGGGTTCGATTCCCTTTCTGATCAGAAAAATTTTCTCGACCCCTGGGCATACCCAAGCAACCAAAAGTTCGGATACCACTTGAAGAACGAACTCAGAAGTTTAGGTTTGGTTCAATTCAAGTTTCGTTGAACTTAAATCTCCAAAAAGTTCCTTATGTATTAGTTATGAACTTGGAAGTACATGTACAAGCTTTTGACATCTCTTCAAAACGACATTAAAGTCGAAAAAATGTTCAGAAAGAACTTATGCTGAACTTTAAAACCGAGTTCAATCAAATATTAACCGAACTCATCTTGAACTTTTTCGTGCCTTTAAAACTCAAATATAGTGCATTCTGACATATTACAATAACTTGAAATGTTCCGTTCCGAACTTGTTTCGGACTTGTTTTGAACTTACTACTCAAAGTTCTGATAAATATTAACCGTACCAAAAGTGAACTTCATTTGAACTTCGGCGACAGCGGGGCCGGGGAGAAGTTCTCATTCAATTAAATCACTCGGAAAACGAGCGCAGCAGCCACAGCTTGTGTTAATTTCACAAGTACACTTTGTTTCACTATAATATTTCAACATACTTACTTGTAATCAACCCAAAGCACCCGTATTGTGTGGCTCAAAAGCTGCCACCGCAGCGGAAAACTGTTCTGCCCAGGATTCCGCCGGAGTTTTTTCGGCTGCGGATAAAAGTCTTCCAGCTTTGCTGGATGTTTCAACCCCCGTCTCACTTGTCGCACCAGCGTGCCGGTAATCGACGATCGACGCGATCGTTGTCACTGAAAACTCATAAACTTTTCTGCATGATTGGCACTAATTTATTGCTTTGCACTTGTTTCAATTACGAACCAAAACAAACTGAAAATGTCAAACTATGTAAGTTCACAAGAAGTTCCACGTAAACTTCTTTCGAACCTTCGGCTTGAGGTTCAGAGAAAGTTCACACGCGAACCTGATTGAGCTCTGCTAAATGATATCAGCACATTAAGTAAAATCCCGCAGTGTCTAACAACACATACATGGAGTAGTGGTTAGGCGCCGACTTTCAACGAGGAGAACCCGAGTTCAATTCTCAGTAAGTAAAAACATTAAAAATTATTTCAAGGTATTAGTCAATTTGGATTACACATGTACTAATGTCTCATAATAATAAATTGCTTTTGAGGACTAAGCGCATTTTTTTTTCATTTTTTCGAAGCTTATTTTTAAGCTGAATAGCTTTCTTTTCAGCGACACAAGTGTACTTTTTGTGAACTCAAGTTCGGTTAATTACTTAAAAAGTGAGCTGAATAGAATGCTATTCATCTTCCTTCGAATAGCTGATTAAGCCCAAACATGCTATTTTATCCGAACTTTTGGTTGCTTGGGTAGTGTATCATTGTCCTTGCCTCACAATATACAAATTCATGCAATGGCAGGTAAAGAAAGCCCTCAATTAATAACTGTGGAAGTGCTCAAAGAACACTTAGTTGAAGATAAGGCAGGCCAAGTTTCAGTGGGAACGGTTTGAACAAACCGTTACCGCGTCAACAAGTGCAGTGCAGTGCAGTGCAGAAATCAAGTGAAACCAACCAAAAAATAAGCTACGGTTCAATTGATAAGAAATCCGATGTACAGATACAAACAAGACACCGACAGTCCTATGTCCATTCGAACAAAAAGCGACTAGTCAGAATTTTCCCTTTGAAGAAGACTCGAAACAGAGTCGAAACGTCGGGACAAATCTAAAACAGTCGTTTTGATTCCCCGAGACTGCAGCGCCGATAAAGTAGCTAGGTAGCGGTGAAATTGCGTCCGACCATCGTCTCCTAATCGGCAAGATCCGACTGCGCATTGCTAGGGAGGAAAAAATCGGGCGCCGGTTCAACACACGCCAATTGGAAGACGCTGCGGTGAAAAGGTTCTTCGTCGAGAAGCTAGTGAACCGTGCTGCGAATATTCCAGAAGATGGAAGCGTAGAAAATCAATGGAGCGCCATCAAGAACGCCTCCATCGCTACCGGCGAGAATAATTTGAGTGAGCTACGCACCCGAAGAAAGCAGTGGATCACAGATGATACCTGGAGGAAGATAGAGGAGCGAAGGAACGCCGAAGCCGCGATAGAGCGAGCGAAAACACGAGGAGCCAAAGCCGTAGCCCGTCAGCGCTGTTCGGCTCTCGAGAAGGAAGTGAATCGCTCATGTAAGCGGAACAAAAAAGCATGGACGAACTTCCTAGCCGACGAAGGCGAGAAAGCCGCAAACACAGGCGACATCTGTCTCTTCCACGATGTCTCACGTCGCCTTAGTAGGACCAAGATGAATGCTACGATGCCCGTAAAAGACTCGTCTGGACAGTTGAAACAGTGGTTCACTTCGAAAACCTTTTCCAAGTGTCGGCCACGCCATCAACACTTCAACATGATTGGCCAAGGGTTCGACGCATTGCCCATGTCAACACCGAAGCTCCATCAGTGCAGGAGATAGAAACAGCCATCCGTAGTGAAAGATGTCCAACAGCTGCTGGCCCCGCTCCCGCAAGGACCGTACAATGCAGCTGGGATATAGTAGTACTGACGGCGGTGATATTGATTCACAACTCGACGCGGCGGAGTTCTGACTTAGACTGACATTATATTATCTTGAATTTTACAGAGTTTGATTGTTTATTTAATTCCACTGGTGCCGTGTGCACCGATCCGAGACGTCCTTCTTGGTGCCGGGTGCACCAAAATTGTTGACTCGGCGGGCGTCGGGTGACGCCCGCTTAGACGTTTAGCTGGTTCCTCCTCGTCGCCGCTTCCAGTGATTTCAAGCGGTTCATGTTTCGCCGCCACCGCCAGACGATGAGAACGATAACGGCCACTCGGACGAAGCCGCCGTCCATGGAATAAGAAATCACATCGTGCGTTGTGATATTGCTGTGTTCAAACGTTTCCTCGCTTCCAAATGGCCACATTGTGATACTTTGTAGCCGCGCTGGTTGATAGAGAATGATACTGTACGGTTGTCGTACGATCGAGGCGGACCCGTTCGGTCCGCTCGGTGCGCATTTCAAGCTGACGATGCGCCTTCAGCTCGGTGCCATGTGGGGTCCGCCGGGACCTTCCTGTGGGGCCAAGACTTGCCGACGAGTGCTCTCTTTGAGGGGCACATTTTCTGCTGCGTTGGGAGTTCTTGGTGAGAACTCCGTCGCCTTAATTTTTGTTAATGCTGATGGCTCGATCAAAGTGCAGCCATGAACCCTGGGCGATGATAGGGTGACCACCCATTCCTACTTCGATCACATCCACGTAGCATTAAATCGAACAGAGCCCCGGAAGTCGAACTCCCGCACAATTGCTGCATCATTTATACAGCAACATCGCAAATCGCGATATTTCCGGCCGACTATATTCAAGGCGTCTTAGTTAAGGAACCCAAAAAGTGTGACCTGACTGCATGCGATAATTGACGTGGTACCATGTTCCTGTGCATCATCAAAGTCCTCTGCAAAGTGCTCCTTAACCGGATACAGGAGACGATTGATGCAACTCTCCGAAAGCAGCATGCTGGATACCGTGCCGGAAGATCCTGTGAGGACCTTATTGTTAAGCTCCGTATCATCCTGAATCAAATCAATAAATTCCAATAGTCTCTCTACCTGGTGTTCATCGATTACGAAAAAGCTTTCGACCGTCTCAATCACAAAAACACGTGGGAAGCCCTCAGGCACAAAGGTTTCTCTGAGAATATTATCGGCCTCATTGAAGCACAGTACGAGGCATTTTCGTGCAGAGTGCTGCACAACGGTGTCTTGTCAGATCCCATCCGGGTCGTTGCTAGAGTGAGACAAGGATGTATCTTATCACCGCTACTGTTCCTGTAATCGACGAGATCCTGGTAGATAGATCCAGGATCGTAAACCAAATCGTGGGTTACTGTGACAGCCCATTACCATGGAGCACCTAAATGACTTCGAATTGGCTGATGACGTTGCTCTCCTAGCTCAACGGCGCTCTAATATGCAGAGCAAGCTCGATGATCTTGCTGATCGCAGTCCTACCGTAACGTCAATAAGACCAAATCGTTGAATGTAAACAGGGTCAACCTTTACAGCTTCACGGTAGTTGGTCAAGCAGTGTAGAATGTTGAAGATTCCAATATCTTGGGAGCCAAATGGCGGCCGATGGTGTAACCTAGATCGGCATAGGTGCACGGATCAAGAAGGCCAGGTCTGCCTTTGCGAGTTTAAGAAAAGTATGGAAAACAATCAGATTGGTCGACGCACCAAAACCCGACTTTTCAGCTCGAACGTGAAATCTGTGTGGTGTATGCCAGTGAAACTTGGTGTGTATCAGTGGAGAACACTCAACGGCTGCATGTCTTCATCAATAGATGCTTGCGGTATATAATCCGTGCATGGTGGGCTCACAATTGGATCTCGAACGTAGAACTCCATCGTCGATGTCAACAAATGCCGATAGCGACAGAAATTCGGGAGCGAAAGTGGAGGTGGGTCGGCCACACTCTTCGCAGGGGCGGAAACGGAATCTGCAAGCAAGCGTTAGATTAGAGTCTAGCAGAACATCGCAGCAGAGACAGACCCAGAGGCTCATGGCGGCACAGCCTCAACTACGAAATAACGCAAGTCAACAGAAATTTGACCTGGCCATAGGTCAAGGCTATCGCGGACAATCGCCTAGAATGGAGACCCAGACAACCAATTTGCACGTATAATGAAGTTTATGTTCATGTTATACGTACTTTTATGCCTTAAAGTTACATCGCATAAGATGCAGTAAAAGTGCCTTATGCGTGCAAAAGTGGAGGCGCTATACGTGCATTGACGGAAAAATAATTACGCTATATGACTTCAGGCGACATCTTATGCGATGCACGGTGTGCACTATTGCGACGTAATATACCATCTTATGCGACTTAATAATATTCGAAAAAAAAACAATTCTTGTCACCTCAGTATCGAACTAAGAACCTTTGGATTTTCGAGCCACACTTCACACTTAGCACCAAACACCACTTATGAAACACACTGATTTATTGTCATGACATTCTAACTCACCACCGTGTTTGTTGGAATGCACTTGGTTTCCCTGTGCTGTACGTGTTCGACAGGCTATCTGGAGCTCATAATGACGAAGCGTGATTTCCCGCACAGTTATCACTATCCTTTTCTTGCTAGCACTACCAATTGTTATCTATCAGGTCAACAAAACAAAAATGATGACTTTGTAACTAGTTTTGCAACCATAATGATGACTGTTAACTTTCTTGTAGCTTTTTGGCACTTCAACAGCACCTCTTTCATTGTTATCACATATCACATCGCAATATACCAACGTTAACGATTCTAGCTTATGCGAGTTTGCATGCACATTTGAACGAGTTTATTTTTACTTTTATGCGATTTAGTTTGTACACCAATGCGAGTTTAACTGACATAATAAGAAAAATACCAAGCGAAGTCGTATAATCATCGCAGTGCGCAATTATGCGAATTCAATAGACACTTTGCGATTCCGCTCGAACTCTTTTGCGAATAAGTAAAGTTCGTCGCAATAAAACATCAGAAATCGTCTACTACGATGTAGTTATACACCATAAAAGTTAATTTGCACTCTTATATGATTTTACCAGATACATCGCAATAAGTTCAAAAAATAACATCATATGCGATGAAGATTGTCCCTCAGCCGTATATGTATGCGATAGTGAGTAAAAATAGAACTTTATACGATGTACAGCGTACATCCTTATGCGATTTCTGGTTGTCTGGGGATGTTTCATTTCTGTCACCGTGGGTGCTCAGGACGGCTGTAGGACAGAAGGTCGAAGGACAAATGGTCGAAGGACAAAAGGTCGAAGGACAAAAGGTCGAATGGACAAAAGGTCGAATGGACAAAAGGTCGAATGGACAAAAGGTCGAATGGACAAAAGGTCGAATGGACAAAAGGTCGAATGGACAAAAGGTCGAAGGGACAAAAGGTCGAATGGACAATAGGTCGAATGGACAAAAGGTCGAATGGACAAAAGGTCGAATGGACAAAAGGTCGAATGGACAAAAGGTCGAATGGACAAATTTTAATCTCATATATCTCATGATCCTGATAACTTAGAAAGTTGGTGTCTTCGGCAAAGTTGTTTGACTGGTCAAGGATTAACCGATAATAAGATTTAAGATTCAAAATTCCACTGCTAGGCAGTGCTAGTAAGCTAAAAAAAATAGTTTTTCATAAATATCAGGAAAATTTGCCAAAAAATGCAACTAGCGCCGCGTAGCTGTTGAAACTTGAACCAAACAGTAATTATTCTGAAAGCCCTTGATCTACCAAACCATATTGCCGAAGACACCATCTTTCTACAAAATGAGGATGCTGAGATATGCGAAATTTAAAATTTGTTTGCTCTCTAGCGCCGCCTAGTGGTAGAATTTTAAATCTTAAGTCTTATTATCGGTTAGCCCTTGACCAGCCAAACAACTTTGCCGAAGACACCAACTCTCTAAGTAATCAGGATCATGAGATATATGAGATTGAAATTTCGCTAGTGTCACATCTACTTGTCTGTGATTTATGTGATATCTTAGACAAGTAGATGCAACACTGACAAAATTTCCATCCCATATATCTCAGGAACCTGATTACTTAGAGAGTTGGTTTCTTCGGCAAAGTTGTTCAGCTGGTTAAGAGCTTTCAGAATATGGGCCGTGTGATTTGTGATTTCACCGCTAGGCGGCGCTAAATAGCGTACAAATTTTACATTTCACATATCTCAGCATTCTGATTCTTCAGAAAAATGGTGCCTTCGGTAAAATTGTTTGGTAGATCAAGGGCTTTCAGGATAATTATCGTTTGGTTCGAGTTTCCGCAGCTAGGTGACGCTAGTTGCAATTTTTGGCAAATGTTCCTGATATATATGAAAAACAAAATTTGTTAGCTCACTAGCACCACCTGTTGGTGGAATTTGGAACCAAAATATTCATCAACTGTAAGTCCTTGACCAGCTTAAGACGTCTGTTGTCTCTGATATCACAGGATTTGATACCCCTTAGCGGGTTTTGGACTTACTGGCAATGCTTTCGGTTCACCAAATGCTCAAACAACACTGACCCCTTTAAACAGACTGCGTGTGCACTGAGTTCTGTTTTTTCTGCAGAAATTGCGCACTGGGATTATGATCTGCGGGCTCTCATTGCTCTCACGCAGCACTCTAATCACCCGCACAAAAACTCTGCGAGAGAGAAATTTTGTACATTTTATTGTGCGTTTTTTCTCTTTCTCTTTTGTAATGTAAATGAAACTGAGAAGTTCAGTGAAATATGAGCGTAAATGGGCACAATTTCTGCGTGACATGCCATGCAAGGAATATTATTTTCCATATTTAACCTTAACTTAACATTACTTTTCATCATTTGGGCACAATTTCAGCGTGACATGCCATGCAAGGAATATTATTTTCCATATTTAACCTTAACCTAACATTACTTTTCATCATTTATGGGCATCTATTTCGAATTGCAATGCGGTAAAAATTGCTGCATATAAGCTATTGCAAGTTTTAGAAGACACTTTCCTATTTTCCAATAATGATTGTTTTGAAGTTGTTGAATAATTTTGCTATCGCTCGTTCTATTTTTTAATCGTCGTTTTTCTGTCGAATTCTGATCACTTTTTCATGTCTTCCAATTTTCTTTAGTCTATTTAACCTCTTTACCCTTTTAGACCTTTTGTACATTCGACCTTTTGTCCATTCGACCTTTTGTCCCATTCGACCTTTTGTCCCATTCGACCTTTTGTCCCATTCGACCTTTTGTCCATTCGACCTTTTGTCCTTCGACCTTTTGTCCTTCGACCTTATGTCTTTCGACCTTTTGTCATAGATTCGCTCAGGACTGAGAGTAGTAGTAAGAATTTCAGAGGTTTCGTATACTTCATGTTTCCGTCAACTCGAAAAAAAGGAGTTTGATCCCATGTGAATAAACACCTGTTTGGGAACCACTGCCACACTACTAATGCAGAGAACAATGTATTACGCGCGAAAAGTTACAAAGCTGCTTATCTTCCCCGTAACTCCTACACCACCTTTGTTCCCGAAACAACCGCACCAGTGCGTCACCGGCGGCAGTGTGCGTTTCGAGTTTCTTGCTCCTGGCAGCAAAGTATCATCATCAGCATCATCATCGCCGCCATCAACAACTGTCATAACGCGAGGAGGCGGAAACGCAAAACATGGTTCCACCATATACAAAACTACTGCTTGTAATACCTTGCTGGTCGGTTCCTTTCGCTTTCGGCACTACCACCTCGCTGACACGGGCGGGTGGTGGTACTGCTGAGTAGGTTAATTTCGTTAAAAGGCTTGCTTTACAGCAGCAAGAAATGGTTGCCATGTTTCCAGGTCCGTTAATTAGCCTGAGGAATGGTTGAGAATGTGGGAAATTGTATACAGTTGTGGGCATAACCAACCTGAACGGGAAACACATCAACGTATTATGAATAGTACGGTACCAGAACAGAGACAAAACGAGCTACTTTTGAGGAAATTAACGTTTTCCTGAACATCAACTGTAAAATCAACTTGTGTAACGGAAAGATCCTAGCAGTAGCAGCAGCAACTTATCTGCCAAATACTGAAAATGTGAATGTAATAGGTTGAGCAATGTGGTGAGACGATCGGATTACATTTTTGAAATATTTTGCAGATTCCTTCCAAGAATGCCAATCAAAGAACGAATAAATCTTCCTCAATTCCAATCGAATCAAATTTATGTTCAAGACGTCCCTCACTCAACCACCAAAGAGTCCTTGAGTTCGAACATAGGTTAATTAGGTTCCGACTGGCCGCCCCGAATGCCAATATAAATTTCAGGACGTGATTGGCCCGGTTCAATTAATGGCAGAGATCCTAGATTTCGAAACGCTATAATTTGCCTGTGCTCCGTTCCGCCGAGAGCCAAAATTGATTTATCGTTCCTCGCCACTATTGTTCATCCTCGAAAACAACCCAGAAGAAATAAGCGAAAAGCGAGCAACACGGTCGACCGGTACCGATGCTCTCCATCGGGAGGCGTGTTAATTGAATAAAAGCTTCACTCTGTTTGAATTACCATCCTCCGACTGTGAGACACTGGCAGTGCTTTCAAGTGTTCTGTGAGAATCTTAGCGCGTCGAAGATAGACGACGGCAGGCCACGGTAACAGTCCGGAGAAGGTAATGAGAGGAGATTGGGTGGTTTTCGGGCATCCGCCACATAATCAAAGATCGAAACAGGAAAACACTTGCTGCCGGGAAATGTTTTCCACTCCCACATTTTCACACGGTCGAGAAGCTTCGTTGGAGATAGATAGGAACGTCTTCGTACGCAGCCCACCCAGAGACAATCATCGCCGCAGCCAACAACCCGACCGACAAGACAAGGAAACACATCCCGGTTGGTTCTAGGTTATATCGGAACGGGAGCATCGAACGAGATGCGCTCTTCTTGGCCGAGGCAGAATTAATCTCATCTTGTCATTTCATGCCGCTACGAGAAAAGTCTTAATTGTCTTATAAATTGATAGATGTTGGGGCGATTATCGGATTACGGGTGGTTTTCTGCTAATTGAAACGAATGGGCGATGAAGCGATTATGTTGGTGGTTTTGCTCGTAGAATGTTGCCTGTATCGAAGTATATTGAGTTGGCTATTGTGCCAAGCATAAACTAAACACACATGAAACAATACATTGGCTTGTTAAATAAGGGATAAAAAGTTGATACCTACGCTTCCAATTTGCAGCTCATAAAGAGCTAGTTGATTGTTTGCTTGACAAACAGCACCAAAAAGTTTTCCTCAGGGACGGGAAATGTCATAACAATGTCATTGCATTGCTATTTTTTCTGTCTTTAGTTGGAAATATGTATCGATAATATAATAAATTTTTCATAACTAGTCACCATCCTTGGTAGCAGTCCATGTTTTATATAAGCCCGCATAGTATTTTATGTGCTCTTCAACAGTTATTAACTGAGAGTTTCCTCTGCCAATAACCATTTCTGCATGTGAATATCGTGTGGAAGGCACGAAGATACTCTATGCCCACAGTCAGTCTAGGAAATTTTCTTTACGAAATAACCCATGGCGAGTCCGGATGACCGCGTCATAGTTCTCAGTGTGTCCGGATGACTGTATCCGTATTTTTGCAATACACTGTGTCCCATGAGAACAGATTTTTAACTCAATCCACATGTATCCTAAAAACTTTCGTGGGCATAAGCCATCGGATATACAATTATAACTTGTGTGTTTGATTGAAATTCATGCATGTATAGCCTCATGTAGCCTCATGTGCTGTCAACTCGTAAATTCAACTTCCAAGTCTGTAAGAGTATCTCCAACGCTCAGAGTTCAAACAATTTGGTGAGTTCGTTCCTCTATCATTGTGAAACTTAGGTACTTAAACGTTGATCAAACGTATCCTTTGACCTTTATCCTAACCATCACTAACCTCCAACTTGCTGTGATGTCCAAACGGCCAGCAAAGGTCCACTTGCGTGCGCAGTGATCTTGCTTAGGGGGCACTGCAATGTTGGTGCAAGATATGATCATGGTGCAAAGTAGATTAACGGTGTTATACTCAATGTGAATTCCCAAGAAGGGGCTTCAACATGCCCAAGAAGGTGCTAACATCGCCAAGTACTACATAATGGGGCTCTGGAGGAGGGATCGGATGGTAATGATTTTAAGGAAAGATGTCCGTTTGGTAATTTGGTTGGGAAACCAAGTATGTAATCGGGATCGGCGTTAGCGACATATGAAACCTTTTCAGTTATTGCCATTTCGTCTAAAAACAGTGTGACCACTCTCTCATCTTCCGGTAGTGTTTCAGACTTGATTTTCAGTAATTTCAAAATATTTTCTGAGAACCCATCTTTAATTTCTATTTTCGATAGCCATTTCTTCATTGTGCTCACTGACGGTAAGCGAAAGAATGTGCGCATTTGTCGATACGCTTTTGGAGAGCAATAGTTTACAACTAATGCCATGTTCCTCATTTTATCTGTGTATCTGGCCCCTTTAAGCTTCCTATTATTATTTTTCTGAAGTTCGACCAGCAATGGATCCCGCAATACTGAGACCTGAGATGTCGTGGGCCGTTGACGATAATTTGCACGCAGCCTTCGAATAATGTTATTCTTTTTAATCAACAAACTCGCTTTTTTCCTCAGATCTAGTTTCAATTTTGAGTTCTCTTGTTGCAGCTCATTTATTTTTTGTTTCATTTTCATGTATTCCGACCAATTGAAAAAGTAATCGTGGTCATGTTCCACTGCACTCGTATCGACGTGCAGTTTCCTTTTTTTTTGATAGGGAAATTGAAAGTCTCCTTATCATCATCTATGACGATTTCACCAGCAACATTGTCCAAATCGAAATCGTATACTTCTAAAAAACGATACAAATGTGTGATAAGTATTGCTATGCATATATCATTCGTGCAGTTGGAATCTGGAGTTTTTGACACATGAAAATCGATTTCTCTTCCAAACCGTGTGTCATACACGTACGACGGGCATAAAGCGCTGGATAGAAAACCAGATCCGCTGTCCAGCGCAGCGTGTTCGACGTTAGGTTTTCCGTCTGGTTTAAAAAAAAAATAATTTTCACGTGTGGGGAAACTTCGTGTTTCAACCGCAACGACAATAGAGTAATTCAAAAGCATGTATGTAATTCAAAAATACCTTCTAATGCGCAAACGTCCATCTCACATTCTCGGAAATCATCATGCTCCTCATCCATTGAGGCATCATTGGAGGATTCAGATGAGTTCAACGCTTCTTTGCGAATTGGCACAGCGTGTGGCTTGAGCCTTTAAAGAAGAGTGGTTTATATAGTTGAAAAAATACTGTGCTTTTAAAACATACCCTTGTGAACAATTTCGGTTATTAATGAAGTCCGTATCCACGAAATGGTCAGAGCAAATAAAACTGTTTTTAGTGACGGCATCGTTTTTACAAAAAGATTTCCATACGTCGAAATTTCTGAAAGCAACATAAATTAGCTGAAAATAACGATTACATAATTTGCAAAAGAAAAAACCTGTGTTTTCCAGAAACTCTGAAAAATGATTTTGTCGACGCACCTACAGCTCTTTTTACACAACCGGAAACAGCGCATCTTCGCGAACTCATTTTAAAATAGATAGCATTATCCTTTTACGACGATGGACATAAAGCAACGTTGGACATTGAATTCTGTTTCAGGAATTTCCGATCCTACCAAGTGGCGCATAAACAAATAACAACGCATGACAACCTATGACAACCATAACAACATATCAGCTATGAAAATCTAAGCATACTTGTGCCACTATTTTACTTCTATAATTGCTCGCAAGCTTGCTGATGGCGCTGCAGTTATGTTTCCAAGTAAAGGATGAAGTTGAGGGGGTCTGTTTTAAGGCAATGTAAAACTTTAATATGAAGTCATTATCTCGACCCTGATGACATATGATAGTCGACAAAATGATCAATACTTCTTGTAAAAACCCATATTAATCCACCTAGTGGTGATAGTGCCTTTCTCGTAGAACATGTACTCATGATCTTTCCTTGGTCGGGATACGACTGGGATAGTTTTGTTTCAGAATTTTGACTTTGCAGTCTTTTGGAGAAATCGAAAACACTAGTTAATGATTTTTTCCGACGATTCGGTCCGTATGGGGCTTTTTCAGGGGTTCAATCGGTCAAGGTTTCCTTGTCAAGATGGCTTTGCTAAACTCAAAAATTTCATACGGAAGTTTTGGTACATATTGAGTCCATTCGGTTTGAAACCGTCGTGATGCGGACAATCTACTACTTATCGGGTGGTCTAGAATTCGGTTCCTGTTTTTGGAACCTTCCACTATTGCTTTGTATAGTAAATTTCTGTGCATGGGCCATCATTCTGAAGCATGATCTTTCCGTCGACTTAATCCGAACTGTTGCTGAATCCTGAGAATAAAACTATAAAAAAAATCCCAATAGTTTTAGACGCAAAAGAGGATTAAAAAAACTTTGCTCGGGGTTGATGCGATAATTTTCATTTTCCCATATAACGTTGATCCATCCTACTGTATATTTTTACACCTCAGGAATCTGAAATGGTGTGATTTGTTGAGATTGCTTTAGTACAGACAAACAGACATATCATTTGGAACATATTCATCATCAACATCGTCACGAAAAATTAATCGCCAAATGCTAATCAGGTTCCATTTCACAACTCGTTGCTGGCTTGATGGAGGTAGTGAGTAAACGTCAAACGAACAAAAACGATTTCACGCGTAACTTTACCAAATACCGTATCTAACAAAATCCACGAACGGAACAATCGAAGGGAAAGTTCGCTGTTTCCGTTGCAACTAATACATTGAGCATTTCAGAAACGTGAAAAATCCGGCTATTTTTTCACAAATCATCCCTAAAGGTGATTGATACAAGTAGTCCTTAACGAAATTCAGCACCTCATGTGAAAATCTTTTTTTTTGTTTACATAGAGTAATGCGGGGCAAAAGTTCGCAGTGGGTCTTACTCTGCGCACGAGTTAAAAACCCAGGCAAACTTGTATGGAGTCGACACATTGTCAGGCCAGATACTCGTCAATAAAAACTGGAACGATTTCGTTATGTAGTGGCAGAGTTATGTAAACAAATGTGTTTCTAACTGTTTTGATGTAATTTTTGGATCTTTTGTAATAAGAATTTGTAATGATCGAAAGAAGAAGATTTACAAAATCTCTCGATGTCGTAGAATCGTAATTCCATAGTAGTTCAAGAGGTGCACTCGAATAAACAAAAAGCTTCTAGTGCTTCTTGTAGGAAGGAACATTGTTAAAACCTCGGCAGTGGGGCAAAAGTTCATACTATATTTCTGAATCTAGAGCATCAATATAGTTACAAAATATTTGAAGCAATAACGATTTCGTATAGAAACTAATATTATGTACAGTGACCCCACACCGATGAATCACCTTAATTTTGTACACTATTTATGAATCACCATGTAGATCAAATGAGTGATCCATAAACTGTGGTCATTTTTGCCGATTCATAAATTGTGCGGTCACTGTATAATATGTGCAGTATGCATCTTTAAATCGTTCTGAAAGAGAATTTGAACTTATTTTTGGAAGAAAATCGATTATTAAAACTTTTGGGAATATTATGTTGTTTTACTTCATAAATAGCTTAGTTTGTAAATTCATACTTATAATTCATCACCGAACTGACGAAGATAAGATTAAAATTACGATCCCGTTCAAAAGTTTTGCAGCATATTTGCTTTTTTTTCAAGTATTTTGTGTAACACTCACAGCTGTAATTACTTCACAATGTATTTTGACAACTTCAGTAACGCTGGAAAGGAATGCTAGGGATTCGTTTAACGAGAAACAACGATATTATTTTCTTTTTGTTTAATAGTTATTTGATATATGCTGTTAGGTGTGAACTTTTGCCCCGCATTACATACGGTGTTTGGTAAAGTTAGGCTTGATCTATGTATATTTGATTCAACCGTTGAAACAAACACGATGGGTAGTAAGTAGAGTGAGACGTATGTATATATGTGGCCTTAGTTCAGTCAAGATTTTGTTCTGTTACACATATTTATCGCTTGCATCGACTTTATTCACTTTTGTAGTTCCTGTTCCACCCAATTCTGGTTCTGCATCACTGTCGGTAGCCTTCAATGTGGTCTGAGCCTATTTTCTTGCTAATCGTTCCTCAGGTTATTGAGAAAACCGCGGTTTGATGTGTCGCATGCAGAGGTTTGGTTCACTTTTGTATTTGGCCACATTCGGTAGAATACCCGAGAAACCCAATCCTGAACACTACCGGTAGTTTTGAATGCGGTCTGAGCCAATTTTCTTGCTAACCGTTTTCGGGTTATCTAAAAAGTCACGATTTGATGTATAGCATGTATGGGTTAGGATCACTTTTTCATTTGGCCACTTCTGGCGGGACACCGGGAACCGATTCCGGGACAATACCGATTTATCCCTTATATGGTTTGAGACTAGTTTCTTGCTAACTGTCCATCAGGTTTCCTAACAAGCCATGACTTAATGCGTCTAATCTATGAGTTTGGTTCATTTTTGTATTTGACCACTTCCGGCGTAACAACTGAAACGGTTCTGGAACACTACCGATATTGTCTAATGTTGTCTGAGCCTATTATCTTGCTAACCGTTCATCAAGTTATCTGCAAAGCCGCTATCTGATGTATCGCATGTATGGGTTTGGTTCCTTTTGGCATTTGGCCACTTCCGGCGGGACACCCTAGATCGGTTCCGGAACACTATCGGTAGTCTTTAAAAAGATCTTAGATGTGGTCTGAGCTTATTTTCTTGCTAATCGTTCATCAAGTAATTTAAATAGCCGCTATTTAATGTGCCGCAGGCATGGGTTTGGTTCTCTTCCACATTTGACTACATCCGGCGGAACACCCGGAACCGCTTCCGGAACACTATCGGTTGATCCAAATATGGTCTGAAACTATTTTCTTGCTAAAGGTTTATCAGGTTGCCTAAAGAGCCGCGATTTGATGCGTCGCATGTGAGGGTTTGTTTAACTTTTATACACAGATCGAAAAAAGAGTGTAAAATTCTGTGACATATGATGCACATAATTGGAGCGTGGGATATCACAGAAGTTTACATGACATATCATGTAAAGTTCATGAAATATAATGTAAACTTCCATTATATGTCATGTAATTCAGCATGACTCTGAGAGTTTACATGACATATAACACAAATTTACATGATATATCATGTAAACCATCATAACACTAAGTTTACATGACTAAAATGAAGTTTACATGACGTGTAAATCTCATTATTTTTATCTGTGTACTTGGCTACTTCCGGCAGGACATCTGGAACGGGTTCTGTAACACAACCGGTTCAAATATGGTCTGAGAATGTTTTCCTGCCCACTGTTCATCAGGTTACCGAAAAAGCCGCTGTTTGATGTGTCGCATGCATGGGTTTGGTTCACTTTCATATTTGGCCACTTCAAGCGGGACACCCGGAACCGGTTCCGGAACACTACCGGTTCAGATATGATCTGAGAATGTTTTCCTGCCTACTGTTCATCAGATTATCGAAAAAGCCACTGATTGATGTGTCGCATGCATGGGTTTGGTTCACTTTCATATTTGGCCACTTCCGGCGGAACACTCGGAACCGGTTCCGGAACACTACCGGTTCAGATATGGTCTGAGAATGTTTTCCTACCTACTGTTCATCAGGTTATCGAAAAAGCCACTGTTTGATGTGTCGCATGCATGGGTTTGGTTCACTTTCATATTTGGCCACTTCCGGTGGAACACCCGGAACCGGTTCCGGAGCGCTACCGGTTCAAATATTATCGGAGAATGTTTTCCTGCCTACTGTTCATCAGGTTGTCGAAAAAACCACTGTTTGATGTGTCGCATGCATGGGTTTGGTTCACTTTCATATTTGGCCACTTCCGGCGGAACACCCGGAACCGGTTCCGAAACACTAACGGTTCAGATATGGTCTGAGACTATTTTCCTGCTTACCGTTCATCAGGTTATTTAAAATGCCGTGGTTTGATGTGTCGCATGCATGGGTTTGTAGCGTTTTTATATCTGGCCCCTTCCTGGGGTGCCGATCCGGAACACCTAAATGGCCATAACTCCGGAACGGCTGGACCGATCTGAACCATTTTCAATAGGAAACAATGGGACTATATACCGCGTCGAATGAACCATCGGTCGTTGAAATCGGTTGATATTTACTATCTAAAAATGAGGTGACCTTTTTGTACACACACACACACACACACACACACACACACACACGCACATACGCACACACAGACATCATCTCAACTCGTCGAGCTGAGTCGATTGGTATATAAGACTTGACCCCTCCGAGGGCTCTATAAAATTTTCGTTTTTGGAGTGAACATATAGCCTTTCGGTACACCTTGGTGTACGAGAAAGGCAAAAATATTAATTTCGTTGTTTAAGAATTTTAATCTTGGACAATTAGCTATGCTAGATTTAGAGAAGATTCTATAGATGAAGCCGGAATCCTAGTTGAAATCTTCAGGTCTTCCAGAAGTTCTGTCAGAAATGCCTTCAGGAATTTCTTTAATGATGTTCGAGCGCGAACTTTGCCAGGTATCGAAGGGCTTTCTTCGCTGCCGTAGCAGCCACCGAAATGCGCGGAAAAGTACGGTAACACAACGCGGAATCACTGACCGGGGGCTTGGGTCGCCACAAGCCCTTTGCGTGCACAAGTTCTTCAACCACAGGCCGTTGTACGCTCGTCCACCTTCTCACTAAGGTCGGACTGAGACACTTGACACGGAATTGCCTAAGTGCCTTGGTAACGGGGTACTTAGAATAAGATTCTAAATCGAATCACCACCGCACCACAACGAAACGGCTAAGTGTCGTGGTAACCGACTACTTAGAAAAAAACGACCCGAATTGAACTGCACCAAAACGCGCAAAGTCCCTTGGTAACGGGGGACTGTGTGTGACCGTGATAAAGCGACGACACAGAAAACGACCGTAGGTACGTTTCGTTTGAGATTCTATTTGCTACTAACTATTTACAATATGTACATTGTTTGGTCATTTCGACTACCTACACGATTGTCCACAGAAGGTGGACAGAGGACCCGAGCAGAGGTGCATACCTTACAAATACCATGCGAAGAGCAACATCTGCTCTAATACCTTAAATTGTTATTGCTGCGTTATTCTGGGAAATGTTATGGATACATCACAATAACAATTGGAGGTATTTGAGCAGAGTTTGGTATTGATGAAGTATTTGTTGGTTTAGCAGTGAAAATAACTGAAGAACAAGATTTGCTATTACATCATGAAGTCAACGAACAAATGAAACATTTAATAACAAGAAATGTTATTAGTTTGCTATTCAATAACAATGGGATAACAAATACAGCACTTGAAATTTTAGGTATGCATTCATTATTGAAATAACAAGACTTGTTATTTTCTAGGTGTTATTTATACAAAATTTTGGTATTCGTTTTTGTTATTTTGCCTCTTATTACCACCTAATGAAGGGCATATCAAGGTATGGTAGTATTTAAGATAAATACCTTGATATGTTATTCACTTGTTATTTTCTTCTGCTCGGGGATAGTGTGCGCAAGCGCGCTCATCTCATCTTTAACGCTCTCAGAGATTTCATTTGGTTAATGGGGTTGTAGATGCGTATAACAGTTTGGGGATCAAATTCAATTTATCTTAAGCTAAATGGGTCCGGCTCCAACACTCCGGCCACCTTGGAACACGGAGGTGTTCCAAAACTTCACGTTGGACGAATTCAAGTTGGTTGGTTATTGTAGACTGGACTGGACACCGGGACTGGCGCCGGTGATCGCTCCGTTGTAGATCCTCGCAACAGACCGGGAACAAAAAAGAAAGACCAGGTAGATCGAACGATTCAGCATAGAATTATTGGAACCGCAAGTACCTGTGCTAAGCGCAGGTGCGCTTCGAGCAAGTTCTCCCTTGCGGGTTGCTCTACCTGGAACAGTTTATAGGCTTGTATCTGGTGACGGCAGTAGGGCGATCTTCGCAACCGCACGAACGATGTCCTTTCCCGGTGCAGTCCGTAGTGTCACTACTCGGACGACACCATCCTTGCCCGGATGTAGCTTGATAATCCTTCCGAACGGCCAGCTGGCAGGAGGGACATTGTCCTCCTTGATGACGACGATGCGGTCGACCTCAACGGCGACCGGAGGATTGCAGCCCTTGGTAGCTCGGGACTGCAGCTGCTGAAGATATTCCGGGTACCAGCGAGCCCAGATGTTCTGCAGGTGCTTCTGGACAAGCTCGTACGATTCCAGACGGTTATCGGGAATTTCACGTAGGTCAACTTCGGGTACCGCTTGCAGGTTAGACCCGACGAGAAAGTGTCCTGGTGTTAAGACCTCCAGATCCGACGGCTCACTCGGCATCGGCGTCAGCGGACGGTAGTTCAGGCACATCTCGACCTGGGCCAAAAGAGTTACCATCGGCTCGTAGGCGATGCTGCTGTTGCCGACAATCTTGAGCAGGTGCTTCTTCGCTGACTTGACGGCGGCCTCCCACAGGCCTCCGAAGTGTGGCGCTCTCGGCGGGATGAATTTCCACCGAATCTCATTCTCGGAGCACCAATTGAAGATCCTATCTCGGTCGGCATTGTCCACCTTCAGCATTTGGTAGACGCGGTTGAGTGCGTGAGACGCACTCTTGAACGTCGTCGCATTGTCCGAGTGCAGCTCGGCGATTCTTCCTCTGCGGGCGACGACACGACGAAGTGCTGCTAGAAATGCAGCTGTGGTAAGATCGCTCACAAGCTCGATGTGTACGGCCCTTGTCGCAAAACAGATGAAGACCGCTACGTAGGCTTTCGTTGGTGCACGATTGCGGACGGTTGGCTTGATGAAGAACGGTCCACAATAGTCGACGCCGCAGACGGAAAAAGGTCGAGTTGGTGAGACTCGGGATGCCGGTAGATCCGCTGTGCTCTGCTGGACTAGTGTGGGCTTGCTACGAAAGCAAGTGTGGCAATGGTGAAAGACGGATTTTGTTAAGTTTCTGCCGCCGAGAATCCAGTATTTCTGGCGCAGCGTGGCTAGCAGGAGTTGAGGGCCTGCGTGCAGTAGCTTTAAGTGAAAGAAACCAGCCAGCAGAGTCGACAGCGGATGTTTGGCAGAAAGCACGATGGGGTGCTTCACGAAGTCGGAGAGGGCGGCGTTGCGCAGCCGGCCACCGACACGAATAAGGCCGTTCTGATCGACGAACGGTTTCAGCCATTTCAACGCTGACGATTTGGTGACTCTTTCCCCGCTGGCCAAATCCGAAAGTTCTTCAGCGAACGACTGACGTTGTGCGAGACGACAGAGGTGCACCTCCGCGGTTTGTAGTTCTCCGGAGGTAAGAGGAGCGACTTCCCCATCGTTGAGGGTGAGCTGATTGTACTTTTCCGGATCGGTGCGGCGAAACATGGCGCGTTCTTGCAAAGATCGAAGATATCGCAAACAGAACGCAATGACACGACGAAGCTTAGAGAAGCTGGAGAAACGGGCGAACAGCTCGTCGTGGAAATTGCTTTGTACGACGCCCATCGAAACTACTGGGACCTTCCGCATCTCTTCGGTGGAAGCTTCGGCGTCTTCATCGACCGGAAGGAGATTCGGCCAGTTCGCCGGAGAGCGTGTCAACCAGTCAGGACCGTTCCACCAACGCTTGCATTGCAGAATGTCGATTGGATTCAATCCCCGTGAGATATCGTCTGCTGGATTGTCGATGCCAGGAACATGTTTCCAGCGACTCACGGCAACTGCATGCTGGATTTGTGACACTCGATTGGCTACGAATGCCTTCCAACGGTTAGGTGGTGACCGTAACCAGTGGAGAACCGTAGTGGAGTCCGTCCAGAAGTAAGCTGGAGCTGGTATCTTCAGGGCGGCCAACACTTTCTGGAACAGCTGCGTCGACAGTCGCGCTGCACATAGTTCCAGCCGGGCGATGGAATGACGGCTAGATAGTGGAGCTACCTTTGACTTCGCAGTTAGCAGCTGCACTGACACACCATCTCTTGTTTCAGCTCGTACGTAGCAGCAGGAGCCATACGCTCCCTTGGAGGCGTCGGAGAAGAAATGGAGCTGGAGGTTGATGACATTCGAAAGAGATGCGAATCGTGGAACTCGAACCTCGCCTAGCATGTGTAGCGTGGAGTGGAATTCTTTCCATTCCTGTTGAAGCTTGATCGGAAGCGGTGAATCCCATTCGCAAGTTTCTCCGTTGTGTTTCAGCGCCCACAAACGCTGCATGAAGAGTTTCGCAACTACGATGGTAGGACCCACGAGACCGAGTGGGTCGAAGATTTGGGCGATGTATGACATCACTTTCCGCTTTGTCAGTACCGCAGCCGGTGGTGGCAGTTGGACCTTGAACCGTAATGTGTCGGTTCTCGGTTCCCACACAAGACCCAGAGTGGAAACGGCCTGCCCGTCCTGGAGATCGTGCAGTGGTTGTAGGGCCAGGTCTTCCGTTGGAACACCGGCGAGAGCTTCCGGAATGTTCGACGCCCACTTCTTGATTGGGAAGCCAGCAGTGTTGAGCATAGACGTCACTTGTTCCCGCACTTGAATGGCTGATTCCACGTCGTCAGCTCCAGACAGCAGGTCATCGACCTAGCAGTCGTGAATCACTGGGTCTACAGCAGCTGGAAACAGATGTCCATTATCGTGAGCTATCTGCTGCAGAGTTCTCGTGGCGAGATACGGGGCAGAGGCAGTACCGTAGGTCACTGTCTGCAATTCGTAGGTGGATATTGGATCGCTGGGGTTCTCACGGAAACGGATTCGTAGAAATCTGCGATCCTCGGGGAAGTGTAGCATCTGCCGATACATTTTCTCTACGTCGGCAACGAGAGCAATGCGGCGAATGCGGAAACGCAGAATAATTGAATACAGGTCTTCCTGTACAACTGGACCGACCAAAAGCGTGTCGTTAGCGAATATCGTAGAAAGGTTACAGATCCGAGGGATACAGTTGTATTGGCTTGATGCGGTCCCAGCGACGGCCCATCCGAATGGCGTTTCAGTCAGCCATGGAAGTCCGTCTCCTAACGGAATCTTCCGACCACTATGGAGCTCCCAGAAGGCTTCACTTCCGATGACAAGATCTATCCTTCCTGGGACGTGGAATTGGGGGTCCGCTAGGGCAACCTTCGGGATATTCCACGACGAAATGTTGATCGGAATGGTCGGCAGCTGTGCCGAAGGATTCTTGAGGATGAGAAACTCCAACTTCGTCGAAAACTCCTGTGTTCTCGATTGGATTGTGGCGGTTATTGCACTTTTCACGTTCTGCGTGGAGAGACCGATACCTGCTATGGATATGTCCACCTTCGACCGGGGGTTGAAGAGTAGCTTCGCTAATGGCTTCGAAATGAAGTTGGACATGGAGGCCGAGTCCAACAAGGCCCTCGCCTGATGCTCATTGCCGTGGTCATCGATCACGTTGAGGACGACCGTTTCCAACAAAACCGTGTTGCATGCAGTTTGGGCTGCCATGCTGACTTGGGGAGGAGCGGAGCTCTGGGATTCCACACTTGTGGATGGAGACGGTTGCTGAGTAGAGGTTGATGATGACACGGAGGAACCCGGCGACTTCGATAGAGCAGGATCGTGCAGTAACGAGTGATGTTTCTCACGACACGTGCGACAAGTGAACTTCGACGAACACTTCTTTGATTGATGCCCGCTGCCCAAACAATTCCAGCACAACCGCTTCTGCGTTACGAGCTCTCGGCGAAGGCGTACATCCTTCCCAAGGAAGATGGGACAGTTGCGTAGAACGTGATTGTCGGGGCAAGACAGGGGACATGTTGGCGTTGTATTGGAGGATGCAGCGGCGCTGGCTGCGAACTTGATTTTGGCGGACTTCGGGGTGGTCCCGGCCACCTTTGACGGCGGTGCCGGCTGCTGATGATGCTCGTAGCCGACGGAATTCAGCACTCGCACACGTTGGTAGAGGAACTCCACCAGCTCGTCGTATTTGACATCATCCTGCGTACTTGTCTTCTCCTCCCAGGCTCGCAAAGTGGTTTGGTCCAGCTTGTACGACAGAATATTCACCAACGGCGTATCCCAATGCTCCACGGGTTCGTTTAGTTTGGCCAGGGCCCGTACATGGCACTGGAAATCGTCGACCAGGCTGTGGAGGCGTTTAGCAGATTCCTGCTTCACCGTTGGCAAATCGTAGAGTGCCCGGAACAGTTGACGCTTGAGAAACCGACGGTTGTCGTATCTCTTGAGCAGAGCGTCCCAAGTGCAAGCGTAATTGTCAGCTTCGATTTCGACGGATTCGAAGGGTTTCTTCGCTTCCCCTTCGAGTGACTGCAACAGATATTGCAGTTTGGCGACTGTTGGTATGTCCGCATTGGAGTGGACCATGGACGAGAATGTGTCCCGAAACGACAACCAACGTGAAAAATCGCCATTGAAACGTGGCAGGTCGATCTGCGGTAAGCGGAGGTGGAAGGGGGCTGGTTGTGCGACGAAGGACGAGTTCAGCTGTGCTGGGGCAGCATCGGTGGGGCGTTTAGACAGCAAATACCCCTTCGCTGCGCAATATCGATGCTCGAAATCCACTCTTTCCGTCAGATGTGCCTCCAGATTCTCCGGATCCAGCCGCTCGATGGTATCTTGCACATCCGAAAAGGCAACATTCACTCGGTCTAGGGTTTCGATTCTCACTTGCACTTGACACCTGTCCCGCACTGCTTCGAAGTCTCTGACGAACTTCTCAACAGCGTCTCGAATGGCGGTTAACGACTGCCGCTGGACCAATTTGTCCGTAAGGATTTTGTCGTCCTTCGGAGCCATTGCTGGCGAGCACACGAACGAAAAACGTACGGAAACAGTAGCAAATCGAAAACGGATCTCCTTCCCGACGCGAGCTACTCGTTTCTTCGCGAAACCGAACCGGCGAGGCGCAAATACACTAATCGAACGATCAAATCCTTCCCGTCACGGTGTATTGGCCTTCGCGGCGAAAATTTCGACGGGAAAGGGATGTTTAATCGAACGAATGCTCCTTCCCGTCGCGAACAAACCCAATCCTACGCGGAACGCAATCAAGGGCGCGAACGGATTCCACTTGAGTTGCGCACCGTCTCCCACCAATTGCCACAATGACTTGAAAAAATGCGAAAAAGTCACCCAACTTTCATCAACCAATTGAAACAAAGTTCAAAGTGGTTGGAATTATCTTTCACTAAATTTCTTAAATGCTACTGCCACATGCATAGAAAATGGAAAGAACTCACCGGATTCGTTGCTTCGATGGTCGTTCCAACCCCAGCGGCGGTCTGTGTGCCACCACCAATCGACAAAGTATGGTGCAGCAGCGGCGGGGGAACGGGGTAACTTCACCAGCGTCGAAAATGGCTTCGATGACGATGGCAATCGTGGGGGTCAATCACCTTCCTGGATGACCACGAGTCACAAGATGGCCACGAAATATTCTCCACACAACACAGAGTAGTATCCGCCTTGATACTCTCCCAAGCGCAGAGGTTCCACTAACACGAAATTTCACCCACCGGCGGCGGGGCTTTTCGCACTACAGTTTGATTGCACGGGCTAATTAATTAGCTATCACCGTGCGACACACGAGTGTGTGTAGTGACGGCTCGGCAGCTGGAGGCCGATTTTGTGCGCGCGTTGCCTTCGGTGCCTCAATTTAGTTTTGTTTTTGTTTTCATTTGCTTTTTGCGCTTTTGGCACGGTTGATGGCAGAGGAAGAAGATCCAGCTTCAGTCAGTGTGTGTAGTGACGGCTCGGCAGCTGGAGGCCGATTTTGCGCGCGCGTTGCCTTCGGTGCTCCGATTTATTTTTTCCTTTCGCATTTTTAGTTCGATTGATGGCAGGCGATTATCCGGTGAGTTTGTTCCTTGTTGTTATTCTCTTTCTATGGATTCTATATCAATTATTATAATAGTTCAATTTTATGCCATTGGTGATAGTTTGTATTCATATATATATATATATATATAATGTCCTCTTTTCAAATACTTTTTCATTGATTTTGTATAGTTCGTCACCATGAGTGTCGACTTGGATTTTTGTTCCATTTTGTAACTGTTCGGGATGGCATCTTACAAATTATTTCTTCTATTTATTGAATTTCAGTTTTTGTGCAATCTCCTAACGATATACTGTTTTTCTATGTATTTGTCCATGTATGTTTGTTGTATGTATTGTTATAAATATTGAGCGATCACCTTTCGTGGGTGGTCGATTGTTTGCTTTCCGCGTGAAGCAAGCAATAGCGCATCAGATTGCATGTTTTGTCACGTCTTTTGTTGTAAATCTTGAGTGTCCAGCTGACGCGTGTGGCTGTTTGTTTGCTTACCGCGCGGAGTGAACAATAGCGCTTAAGTTTTTATATGTTGTCGCGTCTTCAATGGTAAATATTAAACGATCACCTGACGTGGGTGGCCGATTGTTTGCTTTCCGCGTGATGCGATCAATAGCACTTCCGTCTGCATATTTTGTTGCTTCATTTGTAGTAAATATTGAGCAACCACCTGACGAGGGTGGTTGGTTGTTTGCTTTCCGCGTGAAGCGAACAACATCACTGCAGTCTGCACGGCATGCTCCAACCTCAAAAGGTCATATTACTTATCAAAGTGAATCCTGACCCAACGATACCTTTCCTAACTAACAATCACTCCTTCCTGCAGCCTTTGGTGGAGACGTGCGGTAAACGCCAACTTTCACATAACAAAGGTTGCTATTAACATTTCTTCACTCTTCCAACCTGACTGCAAGGACGTGGCCGGCGCCGTTATTGTACTGTTAAAGAGAGCCTCTGAAGCGTGCACAGTGAGAATGTTGACCACTCCCAGTCAATTATTCAGTTGATTCATTGTGCAACTGTCATTGGTCCGAGTCAATCACGGAGTAGCAACCATAGATATGTGCAGTCAGTCTAAGCTAAGCTAAGCTAAGCTATCACCGTGCGACACACGCGCGCGCGACTTGTTAGTTCCACTCACTGTCCTGAGGTGTACCCGCCTTATTGGTACAGCCTCCAAGCGCGATGGCGCTTTTGTGCCAATGTACAATGGCACCGCACAATTGACCAACGTGATCAGTAATTTGGTCTTTTACCGGCACTTTCACACACTTTTCGACCACGGTATGGCCTTCGATCCGGTTCGAAGGACCAAAAAATGTTCGAGCGCGAACTTTGCCAGGTATCGAAGGGCTTTCTTCGCTGCCGTAGCAGCCACCGAAATGCGCGGAAAAGTACGGTAACACAACGCGGAATCACTGACCGGGGGCTTGGGTCGCCACAAGCCCTTTGCGTGCACAAGTTCTTCAACCACAGGCCGTTGTACGCTCGTCCACCTTCTCACTAAGGTCGGACTGAGACACTTGACACGGAATTGCCTAAGTGCCTTGGTAACGGGGTACTTAGAATAAGATTCTAAATCGAATCACCACCGCACCACAACGAAACGGCTAAGTGTCGTGGTAACCGACTACTTAGAAAAAAACGACCCGAATTGAACTGCACCAAAACGCGCAAAGTCCCTTGGTAACGGGGGACTGTGTGTGACCGTGATAAAGCGACGACACAGAAAACGACCGTAGGTACGTTTCGTTTGAGATTCTATTTGCTACTAACTATTTACAATATGTACATTGTTTGGTCATTTCGACTACCTACACGATTGTCCACAGAAGGTGGACAGAGGATAGTGTGCGCAAGCGCGCTCATCTCATCTTTAACGCTCTCAGAGATTTCATTTGGTTAATGGGGTTGTAGATGCGTATAACAGTTTGGGGATCAAATTCAATTTATCTTAAGCTAAATGGGTCCGGCTCCAACAAATGATTTTTCCAGAAATTCCTCCCAGGATTTCTCCAGAGATTTCTCCAGGAATTCTTCCTTTAATTCTTTCAGGTATTTCTCCAGAAATTCTTCCAGGAATTTCTTCAGAAATTTCTTCAGGGATTCAGTCATGAATTCTTCCAAGACTTTTTTCAGAAATTCCTGCAAAAAATCCATCAGTCATTCCTGTCTTCCAGGAAATCATCCAGGAATTCATCAAGGGATTCTTCCAGGAACTTTCCAGGAATATCCTCAGAAATACTAGAGATTCATCTATGAGTTCCTCCAAGATTTTCTTTAGAAATTTCTCTAAAAAATCCTACAGGAATTCCAACAGAGATTCTTTCACCCAGGGATTCCCCCAAGGAAAGCTTCAAAAATTCCTCCAGAAGTTCCCTCAAGAATTGCTCCAGGAAGTCTACCAAACATTCCTCTAAAAACGCCTCCAGGGATTACTTTATGAATTCCTCCTAAAATTTCTACAGGGATTCATCCTGGAATTTCTTCACGGATTCTTTCAGAAATTAGTCCAAGGATTCCACCAGGGATTTTGCAGAGATTCCTCCAGGAGTTCTTCCTGAAATTCCTCCAAGAAAGCCTTCAGGGATTTCTCCTGAAATTCTTCCAGGAATACCGCCAGGGATTCCTTCTGAAAATCGTCCAAGAATTCCTCCTGGAATCCTCCAGGAATTACTCCAGAAATTCCTCCACGAATTCCTCCACGAATTTCTCCAGAATTTCTACCAAGGATCCCTTCAGGAATGCCTCCAGTGATTCCTCCAAAAACTCCTCTAGGGATTCCCCCTGAGATTCTTCCCCGGATTTCGCCTGAGACTCCTCCTGAGATTCCCCCAGAGATTACTCCAGAGATTTTTCCAGACATTCCTCCGGAACTTCTTCCAGGATTTCTTCCAAGAATTCCTCCCGGAATTCCTGCAGCAATTCATCCAGGAATTTATCTATGAATTCTTTCATGAATTCCTCCAGGGATTCCTCCTGAAAATCCTCCGGGAATTGTTTTGGAATGCCCACTCGGATTCCTCCACGTATTCCTCCAGAAATTCTTGCAAGGATTTTTTCAGGAATGTCTCCTGTGATTCCCTTATTATTTATTTATTTATTTCCTCCACAAATTCTTTCAGAGATTCCTACTTAAATTCTTCGGATTCCGCCTGGAACTCCTCCTGGGATAGCTCCTAAAATCACTTTAGAGATTTCTCCAGGGATTCCTCAATGAAATTCTCTAGGAATTCATACAGAAATTTCTCCAGCAATTCCTCCAAAAACTTCTATAGTAAATCGTCCAGCAATTCATTCAGAAATTCATCCACGCATTCTTCCAAGAATTCTTCCGAGCATTCCTCCTGGGACTCCTCCTGAGATTATTCCAAAAATTTCTCAATAAATTTAACTATTAAATAAAGTATCGATTTCTATACAATTGTGGTTTTGTTTTGTTTTTTTTATGAAGCTGATAAAACCATAAGATACCCAAATCGACAACAAGGTCGCACTATTAAAACTTAGAAATCGCCGAAGAATTTCCAGGAGGATCCTTGAAGTAACTCCTGGAGAAAACTCCAAAAGAGCTTGTGGATCAATTCCTGAACTAACCCCTGCAGAAACTGCATTACAAAATCCAGAAGAAGCTTCTGATGAAATTTCTGGTAGTCTAAAAGTTTCTCTTGGAGAAATTCCTGCAGAAACTTTTAAAAATTCCCTTATTGGAATTTTATAATAATACCAGAAGTAGTTCAGAACGAATCCTCGATGGAATTTCAGCAGAAATCCCCAAAGCAATTCCAGCGAGAATTCCGGGAAGAAAACTCGAAGGAATACCAAAAGGTGTCCCCGCAAAAATTCCAGCAGGAATCCCCAGAAGAATTCCTGCAAGAATCCCAAAGAAGTTGGGGGATATTCATAAACCACGTAGACCAAATTTTGGTCATCTCGGAAACCCCCTCCCCCCTAGTCCATACAAAAATTTTAAATTTGTATGGAGCGTAGACTTTGGCCAGAACCAACTCCCCCCCTCCCAAGTCTACGTGGTTTATGAACGGCCCCTTGTAGCAATAATCCCCAAAGGAATTCCAGCACAAATTCTCAAATAATTTATAGAGGGAATTCTAGGAAGAATCATCGAAGGATATCCTGGAGGAATCCCCAAAGGAATTCTAAGAGAAATCTCCAAAGGAATTCCAGGATGAATCCTCGGAGGATTTTGAAGAAGAATTCCAAAGGATTACCAAAAGGAATCCTTGAAAGGAACTTCCGAAGGATTCTGAGAGTAATCACCGAAGCATTTTTAGGATGAATACCTGAAAGAAATCCTGGAGGAACTCCATGAGAGATACTTCAAGGAAATTCTTGATATATGCCTTTATGATTATAGTCCAATATGCGTTAGAGGCGAATGCCCCTTCAGGGTAAAGTTTCTATAAACAAAAAAAAATTATAGTCCAAAAGAAATTCTTGAAACATCCCTGAAGAAACTTCTGGGGGAATCCACGCATTCTCCTGGAAGTTTTCTTGGATCCTCCTGTAAGAATCTCTGAATGCATTTCTGGAGAGCTCCATTCAGGATCTCCTGGAGAGATATCCGCAGAAATTTTGAGAGGAATTTCTCAAGTGATTCAATTGGAGTCTCTGAAGAAACATCAGCACGAATCCCTCCTCTCTGAAGGAACTCCTGGATTCATCCCTGTGGGAACTCCCGCAAGTATTTCTGAAGGAACTTTAAAAAGAATTCCTGGGAAAACTCTTAGATTAATCTTTAAAGAACCCTCCTGTAGGAATTACTGAAGGTACTTCTGGAGGAACATCTGATGGTTTACCAGGGAGCATTCCTAAATCCTCCTCAAATAATCGCTGAAGAAATTTCTAGAGGAAAACCTAATGGAATTTATGCTGCAATAGCTGAGAAAGCTTCTGAAGGAGTCCCTTATGAAACTACTGAAGGCACATTTGAATCCTGTTGGTACTACAGGGAACTCCGGTCGAGACCCCTGAAGGAACTACTCGAGCAATCCCTTAATGATTGAAATCTGGACGGAGTTCCTAGATTAATCCCTGGAGGAACCTCTATAAGAATACCTGAATGAACTCCTTGAGAAATCCCTTAAATATTCCGAAAGAATCTGGCAAAAAATCTGCATGAGGCATACCGAAAAAAATCCAAGTGAATCTTTGGAATCCTTGGTTCTTTAATTAATTCAAGAAGAAAATTCCAGAAGAATTTCAGGAGGAATCCGTTAAGTAACTCCTGCAGCAATTGCTAAAGGAACTCCAAAGATAATCCCTGAAGAACTTCCCGGAGGATCCCTTAAGGAACTCCAAAAGCGATCCCTGAAGTGACGCCATGAGAACCTCCTGAAGAGATCTCCAAAGATGTCAGCGCGATTAGTTGACAAAAAGGATGGAAAAAAAAATCAAAAAACTCATTTCTTTGCAAGCTTTGTACCCCAAAAGCTACGTTTTGGTACCTGACCCCTTCCTGGACCAAGCCCTGTCATACATCAAAATGCGGCGACTTTGTAACCTTAAGCATGGTTGACGAATGTTGTGCGGGAATCAACACTGGAGACCAGAAATTCAAGATGGCAGTCCAATATTCATGATGGCGGCTCCAAATTCAAGATGGCGGCTGTTTAATAGAGTTTAAGCAAAGTCCAAGTTTAAGGCTCTAAAACCATGCAATATGGGTATATTTGATATGGGAGCGATTCCACGAACAAGTGGGAAATTTTCCCAGTTTTTATTTTTTGTATTTTTTTATTTGCATGAAACCTTGCATACAAGTTTTTGGGGAACAAAAACGCCGTTTTGCATACTTGGTTCGCCATTTTGAATCTAGCCTTACTTATGAGAAGGGCCTATGAAAAATGCACATGATATCTTCAAAAAATTGTATCTCGAAAACGGTTTGTCCGATCGGTTTGGTGTCTTCGGCGAAGTTTTAGACAATTGTTGGTGCTATATGGAGAAAATATGGACGGTAAAAAAAAATGTTTGGTTTTTGTGATTTGAACTAAAATATAGATTTTCCCTCAAAAGTGACATGTCAACATTTTTTATTATCCTTATGTTATAGCAGACTTAAAATGCTATCTAGTGCACAGTGGGTTATTCTGGAGAAAAATAGGTTACAATGAAAAAAAAAATGTTTTAAAAAATTAAGGTTTTCAAAAAAAGCTCTTAAGTAAAGTCAAAAAAGTTTGTCGCCCTAATTTTATGAAAGTACATCAAATTTGCAAGAAAAAAGTACTTCGGTAACATTTTTCTAAGATGCACCGTTTAGAAGATATTACTAATTTAATATTGATTTTTTTGATAACCTAATAAGTTTTAGCCCTTTTCGGATGTACTCCGTGTTTCTCCATGAAGAAGATCACCTGAGTCCAAAGATAGCGACCAGAATATCCAAGATGGCGGCCTAAAGTCCAAGATGGCGGCTGTTTAATGGTGTTTTGGACCAAAAAACCATGCAATATGGGTATGTTTGATTTGGCGAAGATATCCGGAGCCCAAAAATAGCGACCAGAATATCCAAGATTCCAGTTAGCCTAGTGGCTTAGGCTATGGATTGCCAATCCGGAGACGGCGGGTCCGATTCCCGTTCCGGTCAAAAAAATTTCTCGATTCCCTGGGCATATCGTATCGTTGTACTTGCCTCACAATATACAAATTCATGCAATGGCAGGCAAAGAAAGCCCTTCGATTAGTAACTCTGGAAGTGCGCAAGAAACACTAAGTTGAAGCGAAGCAAGCCAAGTCCAACTGGGGACGGAGAGCCATAAAGAAGAAGAAGAATATCCAAGATGGCGGACTCAAATCCTAAATGGCTGCTTAAAAATCAAATACATACCAGGTTTTTCTCAAGAGTTTGAGGCTCAAATATCAAAAGCCAGATAAACGGTATGGTTTCTGGTGCCATGAAATGGATTCTTATAAAACGTATGAAAGTGCGATGCTCATCAACATGTCACTTGAGTTTTGTTGAAATGGGGTTTCGAAGGCACGAGAAAGGCGCCATTGCATTAGACCAAAAACGATCAAATTAGTTGCCCCTGAAGAAGATACTAACTCCGTGTTGAAACGTTGGGAAAGTAGTAAACATCGTTCTTAATTCAAGACAGAGTTCCCGGTTTTAATTGATAGTGATGTGAGTTTTTAGTACATTCACACACACGCATAAACTCACATGCACACACATACATCACCTCAATTTGTTGACTGGTATATGTGATCGACCCTCTGGGCCTTCTATCAAAATGGAATTTTTGGAGTCAACATATCGGCTCCCCAGTACACTTTAGTGTACGAGAGGCATAAAACAAAAAAATTTAGCCAACCTATATGGAATATTTTATATTTCTAATGTATCCAATCCAATCACAAAACAAACAACGCAAGTGCTTCTCCAGCATAAAACTCCGAAAAACCCCATTCTGAGATTTCCAGAAGAGCCCTTAAACTGACTGTTGAGTACCCTGCACGTGTAACAGCGCGCGCCTGGGCGAGAATAAATCTATTGCCATTTTTCGCTCGTGTGTACCTATTACCAGCCCAGTTCAGCCCTGGGCTAGCATTTGGGGAGAGTCCCCAGCAGCGGAGGGAGTAAATCATTTCCATTTCTGGCAAATGGGTTCTCCATATGATGCTAATACTGTTTACTCTCAACCTTCACGAATGGATTTTTTACATTCCCATATACGACCGGGAGCGACAGCAACGACGAATGCGACAACATGGGCGACAACGACGAGTGTTTTGTGTTCGGAGTGTGCATATAGAGTGACACAATTTATTCCAATAATAAAAGTGGCAGAACGTAATTTTCGATTTTTTTTCTGCTCCTTGGTTACCACTTGTGGGCTTCGGTTGTCTGGTGGGGGTGGGTCGAGGAATTTTCATTGGTAAACACATTTGTCAGTACAAGCAATTCAAACCGGGCATAAATATTTAGGAGGTACTTGTGAGAGGACCCGGATGGCTCGTTAACCGTCTAAATTGATATTTAGTGGGAGATTGGGAGCCCTTGATTAGCTTGGTGGATCAGACGCGGACTTGTTAATTCGTTGGAGTTATTGGTGACTTAACTCCAGATTGTCCCAATCTACAAGATACTTGAGTTTGAAAAAAATCTAACTTTAGCCCAATAATTCGAGTCTATATTTGACACCTAATGATGTCGAAATGTTTGCCTTGTGACAAGAATAACATTTTTTCAAAGAAATGTTATTCTTGTCACAAGCGTATAAAAAAAAACATTATGCGATTGAAAGATGAAAACAGCACTATGATAAACACCCGAATGACAGAAATATCTGTACTACAGATTCTGTAGTAATGATTAATTTTGATCTTCTAACCTTTTGCTGGAATCTACAGCATTTGTCTGTGATTAAAAAGAGAAAATCTACCATAAAAAGTTTTAATTTCGGGCATGCAACTTTTAAAAGAACTGTATTCGATAAACGATGAACGCCCGTTTTAATTAACCTATTTGGGCTCGTTTCTATCGGAATCAATTACTGTATCGACTAAAATAATAAATTAATTAAATTTGAATATTTCACCGTCACGGGCATCGAAATTGACACAGGAAAAGCAAATGTGCGGGCCTGTTTGTTTGTTTATGCAGACACGCGTTTTCAATTTCCCATCAGATCGGAAAGCATTACCGGCCGGTGGGCAAACATCCGAGCAGCAGAGCAGAGCGCTCCCGCCGGCAAAAACCAACGGAGATAAAATATTTGTCAAACCTGTTTTCCTCACACAGGACACGGGTTGCAATCAAAATACGTAGTGCATGCTATCCTCGTTGAAACACGATCACTCATTCTCCTCGTGCATTGCATATAGTCCTGATCAGACCACATTGTGGAGGACGTACGGTCAGGCTTAAGCTCATCTAAAACGGCTGCGGAATTATTAATTTACGTTTTGTGGAACAACTGCTACCCTTCCCACTTTCCGGGAACCATCAGATCAGCGGAATTCTACCCCGGAGCAATAAAATGTCCAACATAAAAGCGTGATTTTGAAATGGATGGGGACGAGTGGGATGCATCTCACGCGTGACTGTCGTCGTGATGGTCTGCGGTTCTGTGCCCTCTCGACAATATCAGCTAGTTTATGAACAATTATTGTCCGACGATGTGATGTGGCATGTGTAGATATGCTTCTCTAGCAAGAGGAAGTGCTTGTGATTACTTGTTGCGGCTTTGCGTAACAGCGGCAAACTTTCCAAATAGGGTATCGGGATGCTTTGTTGGCATAGTCCCCTCGTTCGGCCTATCTCAATGTAAACCAAAAACTCAAACAAACACGCATAACTGGATATCGGAAGAGCTATGCGACAAACAACTGTAACATTTCGTTTCAATTTAAGCACTTTGGAGTAATAAAATTGAATGAAAATGTCACTTTGTTCAACTTTTCTAGACGCCATGATTCTTCGGCTTAGTGGGTAGTCTATACACATGATCATAAATGTCATAATTCTGGAACATTTCCAATTGACTTTTCAATAACTGAACATTTGATGCGACGGTCAAAGACGCTATTTTGAATTTGTGTATTTGTTTTCAACGAATAATAACTATTTTACAAATTGTATGTGGGCCGAATATTGAGGACATTTTTTTCACTATGTACCCAAATCTTGGCCCATCAGTAAAGTGACGTCAAAAACAGCGATAAAAAGACGTCAACAACATTTCTTGCGTAAGAACCAGAAAGAACGAACAGGAAGAAAGGTTTTGTGTGCGGTGACTGTAAAAATATAACACAATAATAGGGTTGCGTTGTTTTCGTTACTAAATTAAGAAAGAACTTTAGTTAAAGTGATTTATTTATAGTTTTTTGAAAATTTGGCTCCGAAAATGTAATGTAAAAGTAAGATTGGTGAACAGACAGGGATAATACTTCAGCAGAAATACTGAAAAAATGAGATAATTAGTGGTTCTAGTGCATGGAAAGCAATAGGCCAACGTTGTATCCACTAATAGGCCAATTTTTGTACCATAGACCAACGTTGCATACCATCGCATCGAATCTTTTCAGCTTAATTAAGTAAATTTTTTAATATTTACGTCAGTTTACTTCCAATTGGTGAAACATGCATTGCCTAGAGTGTGTAATAGGGTCAACATGTTATTTCTAGTGCTATTAATTCATGAGCTATGGTCAAAATTGTCAAGGCGGCTTGCAAATTAGGCCAAGGAATGGTACATATACCCTAATTGTACATGTATCTGTGGTGCTGTACAGTTTGATGGCTATGAATTAATTAGTCAAAGTGAGGTAAAACATAACGTTGGAGCTGTTCAGATATGTGCTTCAAGCTAATTAAGACCCAAATCTTTATCATATTATATATTTAAGTGTATATTTGAAAGCATGTTACCAGTTTTATTTTTCTGTTGCATGTTCGATTTCAACTTCTGAATATCCTCACAATTTTAGTGTGCATTTATAGGGTTCTATAACTCAGGAGGGAAATAAATAACCCTAGCAACCGAAGTGGTTGCATACTTTCAGGTCATTTCTGGCGCTAAATGACTGCAAGACAGGCAAACTGTTCCTAGCACGAACATCAAAATGCAGACGTCTTACATTTAAGCCCGATTCGGGATGCCCGATTAGGATGAGTATTCCTAGTCAAAATCAAGCTATGAAAGCAGCAGCAATGACTGTCAACCAAAAGGCGAACTGCCGAATAATATACATTTCAGGATGACTGATGCACCCAAAACAATTAATGAAATCTCGTCATCCTGTAGTCGGAAATTATCTACCTCAAAGCCCTCTGTAACGCTTGTGAGACCCTCCAAAACCCTCGAAAACGTCTCTGAAGCCCTCGCCTTAAGTTGTCCGAAATAATCTGAAATTCCTCCGAAAACCCCTGATATCCTTCGCGTACGCACCTGAGACCCTCAGAAACTTCCAAAAACGCCTATGAAATTCGCTGGTATCAGAACATCGGCTCTAGTGGCACGTTCTCCTCCGTTTGGGAGATTTATGCCTAGCCATCATAAAGCCTTCTTCATCACTTACCTGTTCAAAATTGATGATCAAATCAACTGGACTTAAAAGTTTTATTTAATTTCATATATTGAAGATGATAACAATACTTGTCAAGCTTCCTGTTGCAATACTAAGTACTCATGCATTTATTTGCATAGTTTTTTGCTAAAACAGTAGTAGTATAAAACCGTCCAAATTTAGCATAACTTATTCAGAAATGCAGGCTGAAATGATATTATTTACATACATTCATGCTTAAGCGTGATTGCACTATTCACTCTCTATGCTCCTCCCCTGCAAGATTATCAATTTTCATTCGAGAGAGCAACTACTCATTTGGATGGACAGCTGTTTTTTCGGAAGAAAACACTCATCCGGCAGTGACTCGAGAGCAAGAACGATACAATCAATTGTTTAAACATGATGAGCGCAGCCCTGGGCGACTAACGATTCCGATTCCCACGATAATAGCTATGTAACTAATAAATTGTTGTATATACACTAATCCAAAGTGGATTCCATGTAGGAGGATATACATACTCAGATTTCCAATTTGTTTAAACAAAACGAGTGTTTTTATTTCAAGTCACATTTATTGAATTCAAAAATTAGTAAAAATATTCATTCATGTCTACATATTTCGCGTTACTCATTTTTGGCATAGATTTTTACATACACTTGGGAAAGCGAGTAGTAAATTTTATTCTTTTGTTTTTCAATTTGTACGATTGACTTTTCATCCATTGCGATTATAACTGAATACTTCTTGTTTGTGAGAGGCAAAATTTTTACGATTCTCCAGAATTTTGTGTTTAAATTGCGGTTGAAACGAGACACTGCTTGGAGTACAATACTTGGACCATCTTTACCCAAACGTGGGACATTTGTAACACTAATGATAGCGCACCGAAGCTGTGGAATTGGTATGTAGGAAGATACGGTGAAATCAGGAATGGACCCCGATTCCTGAATGATCTTCAAAGAATGAGTTAGCCAAACTAGGCTGTTGTTGTTCTCAGCGTGGAACCACCCAACTCCTAGGGAATGTCCAGATCCTTTGAAGCACGGCTGGGGTTCATGTGATGGTATTGTCCATTGCATTTTGCTGAGCTCGAGGAGCAGTCTGTCGAAAAAATCGTCGTCTACATCTCCGTTGACACATTTAATCACTATTTTTAGCACGTTCTCGGATCCAACACATGGTCTTTTATCAGTGCCTGATGCCGGTGAATTAGCATGGCGCTTCTGCCCATCGCGCGAGGGACTTGCAAGAAGGGCATCTTCAGCATCGTGATCTATGTTGGCCTACATTACCCAGTCAACCAGTGATCGTATAAGATGTTGAATAAGATGTTAAAGTGGAGGCGATATACGTACATTTTACATGCGCCTGAATGGAGGCTTGTACGCATATGGCCTCCACTTTATCATCTTATGCAAGATCTTATACGATTACTGGTTGCCTGGGTAGAGATTTATAAGTTAGAGAGCTGAATTTTCACAGGAGTAAAACAAGAGAAAACTTACCATTTTTAATGATATGTATCACAACGAAATACGGGTTGAACACGAGGAAAAGAAAGATTCAGTTAGCAAAGTTTACGATGACACCCGATGTGCACTTGGCAAGAGATGCGGATTGAAAGAGCGATTAACTGGTATGACAGAGTGAAAAGAGTTCAAAAGAATATCCTTTAGGTAGTAGTTTATTGTTAACACTGAATGTCGAGGCAGATAATGGGCTACCAATTATGTCGACTATGCAGTGATATGGTATTGAACAGATTTGCTATAAATAGGGTGACAGTGTCTACTTCAGTCTAATTTAGAAAATCACGACAATCTGGCTTAAACAAATTTGTAACGAAGTCATTGTTTCGTTCAATATGTTATATTTCTTTATGGTGATCGTAGATAAAAAGTGTATATTCACTTTCAACACGGGCGCAAATATATGATAAGGATCATTAAGATAATAATTTTATAGCAAACTGTCACTGGTAACCCTGCTACCAGATTTTCGAATGTCGACATATGAGATGTGTGATTGTGAGTATATCCAACACACAAAGAAGGAAGATACCAATAATAATGTTACCAGTACTTTAAAGAGTTTGGAACAATGAGATGAAAAAAAAAGAAAGATGGATGTGCTTGAAATTAACATACCCGCTCCACATATGTCAATCTCACAATATGTGGAGCGGACCTGGTGTGGTGGTTAGAACACAAGACTATCACGCCGAGGACCTGGGATCGAATCCCACTCCCGACATACTCACAAAATGTGGGTTCTTCCTTCGGAAGGGAAGTAAAGCCCGGGTCCCGAGATGAACTAGCCTAAGGCTAAAAATCTCGTTAATACAGACAAAAAAAAATCTCACAATAACATTCACTTACCAATTTAACATACCCGCTTCACGTATGTTAAAGCTCAAAATAACTCACCGTGTGTGTCTCAATTATGGATTAAATATAATGAAATAAAACGTGATGATACACTATCAAAGAACCATACAAAGACGACATAAACATGGCATCACTTCACATCTAATCAATAGAAGACCGGGCTCTAACAATAACATTTTCAAAATAACTCACAAATTACTGTTGAAAATACTTAACATCCACTATAATTTAAACACTGGGTTACCATAGAAGTAAAAATGAGCTAATTTAGACGTAATAAAACATTTAAACACTAGAAAACAAATATAATTTTCTGGAGCTCGCGATATCACGTTCACTTTGATTGCCATCTTAGGAGAAGATCCAGGAAATTGTCGGAAATTGTTTTCCAAATGTATAACAGGGCATAATCTACCTCAAAGACCTCTGTAACACTTGTGAGACCCTCCAAAACCCTCGAAAACGTCTCTGAAGCCCTGGCTTAAAATTGTCCGAAACCATCTGAAATTCCTCCGAAAACCCCTGATATCCTTCGCGTACGCACCTGAGACCCTCAGAAACTTCCAAAAACGCCTATGAAATTCGCTGAAAATCCTCCAAAGCTCCCTTAAATACATACGAAAATCCGCTGAAGCCAACTCGTATTCCTGAAACGCATCTGAGCCCTTCCAAAACGTCCTGAAATGCATCTCCTTCATTCCACTCAGGTTCTCAGAATTTATTGAAATTTATTTCACTTGTAGGTTTAATATGAATATCCCTTTCGTTACGAAACAGCACAATTGTGCTGTTGAGCGGTAACAGTTTTGCATATTTTTCCATCTGTTTAGACTTTGTTTTATGTGATGTAAACTTTTTCAATAATTTAGCCATTACTTATACTAGAATGTGTGCAAACAAACTTTCGTTTACGTTGCCTTTGAGATTTACCACAACAAGTTAAATAAAAAGTGGTCTAAAAACGTAAAACATGAAAAAGTGTAACTGTCGCATATTTTTTATTTCCGTATTATCTAGGTAGTCAAAGCTAGAAATCAAAATATGAAAAGTAGTTCCTTCAAATTAGGAAATATAATTGTTGTTTTGTTGGGAAATCAAGAGTTCTGGTGAGCCAAAGTTGAGCCACTTGTATGGAGATTTCACTATTTTGCGCTCCGTCCCGAAAGGGATATTTAGTGATTCTATAACATTTACCCGAAAACCATTTACCCGAAAGACATTTACCCGAAAACCATTTACCCGAATGTAACATATACCCGAATGCCAAATATCCGAATGCGACATTTACCCGAATAGTTTATTACTATGCACAAATTATAATTTTGAGAATAAAGTTCACTTATTTTGTTCTATTTAAAAAGTGCATGTATTATTTTGTATTGTGGATCAGAAAAGCATTTTGATATTCCTCAAGAACCCATTTTATCAAACTTTCCCTGAAATGATCCGCGATAGGAATTCACAGGGCATATGCTTGAATAAAACTCATAACTGCAGCTTACATTTGTTATGTTAACGCTGTTAGCGTTCACTCTAGATATTTACCCTTCTTTGATTCATATGCTGTTCTTTTGATAGGAAAAGAACAGTTTATGATTTAAAGAAGGGGAAATCTCTGTTTGTAGCCCAAGGTGTCATTAGTTCGAAACGATTAGAAACAGCCCTCGGAAAATCAACATATCATTAGAAAATAATATTTGACAGAAAAGTTTGCAGATTGTTCACCAAACAGAACATCCCATTATTAAAAGAAGGAAAAAATCTTAGATGTAGACTTGGAATCCATCACTCAATCATGTAAGAGTGTAATTCAAAAGAACATCATATAATCGAAACAAGGACAAAACTTATATGCATCCCAACTAACAATAATGGTAGCTGAATAACAGCTTATTCAATCAAAACTTCAAAAATTAAGCTTATGATTGACTTATTCTTCTATTGTACAGCAACTATGTTTGTTCTGCAGTTAGTAGTTCGAACGCCAACAAAATATGCAGCAGTGCAACTCGAAAGAACAGCCTTTGAAGAGAAGAAGAGAAAATCTCCGAAGGATAGGTAATAGTTTGGCCACCAAACAACACAGTGATACAATGTCTGTTAAAGAAACTCTACCCCCTTACCCCGAATGCCATCATAACCTTGAATAGGACATTATTCCAAAAGCCATTTCTCCGAATGGGTCATCACCCCGATAGATATGTATAATAGTTCCCTAAAGGATATAGATAGAAAGATGGATTCACGGGTCTCCTATGGAGTTAGTAGTTCGTCCGCAACAAACTAAATAACATTTCAACTCCAACTCGCAAAAGTAGCCTCTTATGGAAAGAATGAATACATTATATGGAGAAATTACCAGTTTAGCCAGTACCAGCCGACCAACTCATCAACAGTTTACGGGTGGACAATGTAAATTCGAAAGAACAACCTATTTTAAAAAGAAGGCAAATCTTAGAAGAAGTGGATAATACTTGCGGTATGGCTGCCAGTTTGTGATCGTGTATATAAGTAGCTAATTTTGCATTTTTTGGGCGACCTCCTGATTGATTCGGATTGACGTTGAGGCTAATTGGATGGAGCCGTAAAAGAACAGAATATCAACAAACATCCTTTGATCAAAATAGCATTGTGACAGCCAGTTAGTCCTGTATGAGGGTGCTTGATGATCACTCAGATTATAAGGTCTAACCAAAGCCTGCTATATGATACCGGGCCATAACATATTTGTTATTGACAAATCATATGGGGATCAAGTACACATTTTTTTTATTTTTCGGGTAAGTGTCGCATTCGGGTAAATGTCGTATTCGGGTAAATGTCGCATTCGGGTAAATGTCGCATTCGGGTAAATGACGTTCGGGTAAATGTCATTCGGGTAAATGTCTTTCGGGTAAATGGTTTTCGGGTAAATGTTATAGAACCATATTTAGTATAGTCTAGTCCAGTCCTCACGTACACAGCCATTCATTGAAAGAATCCAGGAAAGTGATTGAATCGACTACTTCCATATTTTTTCTTGACAATATCAATGCTTGCAGCACATCAGAGATGTATTACAAGCAATCAAGCGGCCAGGTCTACTGATCAGCGTTGTGAAATATTTGTTCTTCCCAAGTAGCACCTGCAACTAAAATAAAAATGTTGCCCGATGCAAACATGTTGCATCTGAATTTTTGTAATACAATGAGTTACCAAATAGTTATATTTATTACGAGTTTAGATGTTTTCGTCCGAATTCAGAAAATAAAAACATGTGAAACAAAATAACAACAAAATAAAAACCCGTTAATAATGCCACACTGAGGTAAAACATGTTAATAACAATTAGTGAAATCAAAACAAACGCCATCGTTAGACCATTGGTTAACTGGTGAAATTAATTTTCAACTGAGGTATAATCTGATTGTTTCAACGAATATTTGTTAAAACTGGTTGGCAATCCTACAACAAAATTTCAATAATTAACACAGTACGAACAAAACCTGTAAAATTATGACCGATCGAATGTAACAAAAGCACCCCGTCATTTATAAAGGATTTTTTTATGCGATCTTAGATTTACATTGCAGATGACTGTTAAAAAAAGAGTAAAATATCATTTATGATCGAACGAATTTCGAACTCAGATTCTTGGGATGTGAGTAGCACGCCAGGGTCTTCACGGCTATCTTTGCAAAGTTAAACAGCTTTGACCATAAACGAAAGACCGTCTTCGGTCGTGTTTCTGCTGTAGTGAGTAAAAAGAGAGAAAACCGTCACTGCTGCGAGCAAGCAGAGCGACCGCAGAGAGTTACTGGCATGGTTTAAGGTGAAACTTCAAAGAATACAAATATGGCTGCCACAATGGCCGACTTGGACCCCCACACACGATTCCAAGAGCGCCATTCTTAAAAAAATCGTAAACAAATGCGGTCGGTTTGGAAAAGCTGCCTCTTCTTGCGAGTAAGCAAAGCCAGGATAAACAAGTGCGGCTTCGTTCGATGCTTCGTTTGTCAGATTTGGGCTTCTAAAGTTTGTATGCAAAATTGCAATGAGATTTCTTGATGTTTCACCTATGTACATGCGACTATGCCTGAAAATCTGTAAACAAGGCCCCTGGTTGGTTGATATCTGAGCGGGCGCTTGGCTGACACCAAATGCACGTGGTTTACAGAATTGCTGTCACAATTTTCAGTCGATCTTCAATTTACGTGCTGTTTAATTTTTATATTTTTTGCTGTGTATTCTATGAGTTTATCTCCAGGAGTTTTAAGGGATTTCTTGTCAAGAAACGCATAGATACGCTTCTGCTAAGATCCCTAGAAAAAATTGTGAAGAATTTCTTGAGGAATTTCCTTAGCAGTTCCTAGGATATATTTTTATTGAATTTATCAAAGAGCTCGTGAAGAAATTATTGGAGTTATCGTAAGAGGAAATGCCGGATAAATTCCTGGGACAAAATACATGGGCTAATATCTGAAGCAAATCAAGAAAGGATCTCTGTTTGAACTGCTGCAGGAATCTCTGAAGGAATTCCTGCCTGAGGCCCTGAATGTAATAATGCAAGAATGTCTGGAGGAACGCCTGCAGGATTTTCTGGATGAATCCTTGGGACTCATTCATTATGAATTATCATAGAATCCCTAGAGCAATTTCTGACCAAATCTCGGTGGACTTTCTGAAATAAAATCAGAACGAATTTTTGAAGAAATATCTGGAAAATTTTCCGATGAAACCACGGAAAATGTTCTTCAATCTTTGAAATATTTTTTTTAATCCCTGGAGTAATTTTTGATGTTTTTTTTTAAAGAATCCCTTGAAGAATTCTTTAAGTCATTCCTTGTGGAGTTTTAGAAGGAACCCATAGAAACCTACCTAAAGGAATTCTTGGAGAAATCCATCACGAAATATCGGAAATTCTGAAGGAATTTGTGGATTACCATGTAAATGTAAACAACACAGCATAGTAGTTATGAACAAGTAAACACCAACACACAATACAACTTTCTACATATTAAGTTGTAGGCCCCACACACACGATACCATCCCAAACACAAATCCAGATCGAAAAGTATCAATAAAGCGTAGAAGACCGATTTTCACGATTATCCGATCGAGAAAAAGTTAGTTCAATCTCACAGATAAAGCTCCAAACCACTGTTACCGGTAGTGTCGCCAAGAAATGTTGCTGCAAGCACAATGAGTAGAAATAGGAGAATATTCAAAAAGAAACTAAAAATGGCATGTATTTTCACCCCACTAGCCGAAGTGAGCCGCCATTCCTAGATGTGGACAACCATGTATAGAACACCTAGAGCACTACATTGGGTTACCCGGGTAGAGGTGAATAACAAACCAATAACTAAAGAATAACATGTTTTGTCATCATATCTAAACTTGCAATTCTTTAGTTCTTCAAAAATAGCTCAGGATGACACATAAATTACAAAATATGCTATCATTATAAAACTTGTAATTGACGAGTTATTATCAAATAGTATAATAACATGAAAATAACAAATGTTCCTATCATAATATCCAGCCACAATATCAAAACAATAACATAATTTACCATCATAATTAAGCATGTTATTATGTTGACATTCTTTTTGCTATTATTTTGTTATTGCAATGGCAAAATCAGTTGTTCTTTAATTGTTATGCTATAGAAATTTAGTTATTATTTTTGTTATTTTAACTCTTATTTCAAACAAACTAATAGCAAATTTAGCCATTCAAACATTCTATTTTAATGATAAAATTTGCCCTTCATTTGCCATTTCGCTCTACCTGGGTATTACCAAGAGCTGAGAGGAGGAAGTATTACCGGAGGAGTGGATGGAAGGTATCGTGTGTCCCATTTACAAAAAGGGCGACAAGTTGGATTGCGGAAACTATTGCTCGATCACACTACTGAGCGCTGCAAGGTACTCTCTCAATTTTTATGCCGCCGTCTATCACCGACTGCAAGAAAGTTCGTAGGGCAATATCAGGCTGGATTCATGGGTGAACGCGCTACAACGGGCCAGATGTTCGCCATCCGCCAGGAGTTGCAGAAATGCCGCGAATACAATGTGCCCATACATCACTTGTTCATCGATTTCATATCGGCGTATGATACAATCGTCCGAGAACAGCTATGGTAGATTATGTACGAATTCGGATTCCCGAATAAACTGATACGATTAATGAAGGCGACGATGGATCGAGTGATGTGCGTAGTTCGAATATCAGGGACACTCTCGAGTCCCTTCGCATCTCGTAGAGGGTTACGACAAGGTGATGGTCTTTCGTGCTTGCTGCTCAACATTGCGTTAGAAGGTATAATATGGAGAGCGAGGATCCGTTCAGCTGCTTGGTTTCGCTGATGATATTGATATTATTGCTCGTAAATTTAAGACGATGGTGGAAACGTACATCCAACACCCCGAATTTCGAGGAATTGAGACGGTTGACGAATTCGTGAACTTGGGCTCACTGGAGACCGCCGACAACGACACTAGCAGAGAAATTCAGAGGCGCATTGTGGCAGGAAATCGTGCTTACTTTGGACTCCGCAGAACTCTACGATCGAACAAACTTCACCATCATACGAAGTTAAATATCTACAAGACGCTGATTAGACCGGTCGTCCCCTATGGGCACGAAGCATGGACCCTATGGGTAGAGGACCAGCGCGCCCTCGGAGTTTTCGAACGGTGTTGCGTGTTGCGTACCATTTCATATGGAAGACGGAACTTGGAGAAGGCGAATGCATCAGATGCTGAGAGAACCAACCATCGTCCACATCGCGAAAGTCAGGAGGCTACGGTGGACGGGTCACGTCATCAGGATGCCGACAGCAACCCGACTAAAATGATTCTCGAGAGTCATCCGACCGGTCCAAGAAGACTTGGTGCGCAGCGAGCTAGGTGTGTCGACCAAGTAGAGGACGATCTGCGAACCCTACGCAGAGGGCTTTGGGACAGAAGGTCGAAGAACAAAAGCTCGAATGGACAAAAGGTTGAATGGGACAAAAGGTCGAATCGACAAAAAAATTAGTAGATCGAATTGCCAGCTGGTGTGATTCGCTTATAAGTACATGGTGGTGCTGTAATACAAATCATATGTATTTCAGCCACTAATATTTCTATAAGAAATTTTTCCTTTTTTTGTTTATTGGCTGTTCTTTCACGTTGTGGTTATGTTTTATTTATTGGCAATTAAGTTTGATTTTTTGTTCAGGAATTTTTCCTTCTTAAAATTATGGGCTCTTCTTTTGACTTTTGCTTCTGAAATAATTATTGGCTCATGAGGTACTTATATTTCAATCGGAAATTTTGCCTTCTTTTATTCAATAGCTGTTCTTCCAAATTATACTGCAGACATGTTCATCCACTACTTGCGTCTAGTGATCATCTCTTCTTGGATTGATAGGTAGTTCCTACGACTTATACTGTATAAGTCAATAATTTCGTTTTGTTTGCTACCCAGAGAATTGTGTGTTCAACCTTTTAACCCATTCGACCTTTTGTCCTACTCGACCTTTTGTCCATTCGACTTTTTGTCCTTCGACCTTTTGTCTTTCGACCTTTTGTCATAGATTCCCTTCGGAAATGTTGGTGCCGAAATATTAAATATTCAGATAAGTATCACAGGGAGAGGGCTAGTGGTTTATGGGAATATTTTGAAGTTTTTGAAGATATTATGTATCATGGAACACTTTTGTTTGGGAAAAGCATTAGCTCTTCAAATTGTTTTTGTTGAGTATTTTGTTTTATTTGGAAATTTGATTTTAGTTTCATTTAGAAAAAATGCAATGGAATTCTCCTTTAAGCTTGTTAGCATGATTTCAATGAAATCGGATGATGTTTACACTTGTCATTCGAAACTCACTGCCCACACTACACCGGCACAGGTACACATTCAGCGGGGACAGTAATTGGCCCTCAAATGGACCCAAACGGCCAACGTTGACTGGCAATAAATTTTGCACAACTGGCACGACAAGCGGAATTCCATCCGAAAATCATCTCTTTCCATCAAACTGCCTCCTGCCACCTCAATCCATATCCGTAGCCTCGTCCGCATCCCGCGTCAATCAATATTTGCACCGGCTATCAATTTGTAAATTGAAAAAGCTGTCATCAAAATTTAATTATATGAATGTTTGCTACCGTGGCGTGGTCGATCCACTGTTGCGTCCATTGGCACTGGTATGGCAGGAGAACACCGGCCACCCCCGCACCGCGTCTTCAGTGCCATCGAGCGGTGGAAACTTTTGATATCAGAAAACTGCTCGATGAAAAAGCATTTTGATATTCGATCACCACGGAGTCAGTCAGTGCGCGTCGAACGCACAGCTTTGTTGTACCTACCTATATAAGGTTTCTGCATAAATCCTCCGTCCAAGAAGGGAGGCGAATTCCCTGAACGGAGACGAGGAACGGAATTTCGATGCAGAAAGGGAAAACCAATGGTTCGTGCGGACATCGATATTGAAACCGAGGGGATGAATTTTCTTTCCGCAAAATTTGTAGGGTCAAGTGGGGTAAAATGGCATTTTTCAAACTTTCATCGTTTTCAATGATAATTAGCCTCATTAGTTAGGCTTTCAAAGTGGTAACAGCAACTAGACAATATTTGCTCGATACTTCAGCAAAAATATTCACTAAACTATTGCATTTACATTGATTTAGCTATTCCAAAAACTGGTTCGTAAAACGGAAGTGGTGCAAAACGACCATCTGCCATGGGGTAAGATGCCACTTCATGAAAACATTCCAAAATTACGTCCATCGGTTTGCGGGCATTTCCGACTCCTTTTCCCCCCTCTGTCCCGCTTTTTTCGTATACTCAATAAATGGAGTGTTACCCCCCTTTCCGCAAAACGATGATCGTAATATTTAAATGACCCCTAACATGGAAAACGTAGACATCAACAACCATGCGTCTCCATGTGTGCCTCAATCTCGTTGGAAACACTTGGCTGGTAATAAAATCATCAGAAAACCTTCATTGCAAGCACGAAAAACCGGAAGTTGCCAATTTTCATTGGGAAATCAAAAGATTTTTCGTGGGTTTGATAGTTTAGCTTCTAGAAGAATGTTCGATGCAAACATATCTTGACACCATTCACCTATAGTAATGATCAAGTCCCATTCAGGAATGATTTTATGAGATGGGCCATTTTACCCCATCTTGGCATTTTGGGCTTTGTTCCCCTACTCGCTTTGGCGATGAATGTTGTGCAAACGGTTTCGAAAGCTACCGGTGGTTTTGTTCTGTTCCATTTTATCATTTTCGTTCAAATTGCAACATTGTGTTTATGGTTTTCGTAAGTGAAGCTGTGAAGTTTGTTTCTTTAGCAGTGATGCTGAAAAATAGCCTTTCATTTGCGTTGACAATATTTAAATTTGAAAAACTCACTATTATCGTTGTCTTTGCTCTTGGTCAGATTGACATTGAAGTTAGAAAGTAGGAACTTTAAATGATAACGGCTATTGAATCTAAACAAAGGCACACAGTTGCCGGGGCCCGTGGCGTAGTGGCTACACGTTTGCTTCATAAGCAGATGGTCATGGGTTCGATCCCAGCACCGGCACTTTCGTCAGTTGCTCTTTCCCCCTGAGAGCAGCTGACACTGACCCTCTTCTGAGCCCATGGCTCAAATAAACCCGGATATTTGGACATCGGCGAACGGCAATCCATAATGGACCCCCAATCGGACTGGAAACAGGAACAACCAACAGCCACACAACAACATCCTCGTGCTCTTCATTCTACCTTATAGGGTAGAAAGTGAAAGCAGCGCAATGGCAACCAGTTCGATATAGTACAATTAGAAATAGAATACATTTAGTTGCTGTACAAAGTGTATGTACAGCTTCCAATTGGAATCGCTAACGCAGTGCCCTAGTGGACAATAGAGCTGTTAACTAGGTTAAGTGATTGAAGAATAAAAGGAACACAGTTGAACACTGGAAAATATAATTGAAAAAAATATAATAATTAAAGTCCTATAAAAAAGTTATTAAAAAAAATCATATCTTCATGGAACAGAAGTAAAAAGGCAGAGTTGTTTTATGCTTATGCGCCATTTACATGTATAACTCGTTCTATATATTCTTTACTACCTTGAAAGTTTCAAGATCAACTCCCGTCAAAAGAGAACTACGCTTCGTAAAAATACATAAAACTTCTCAAAGCGCAGATGGTCTGCAGTTTAGTGATTGAGAGAATTTCGCACATTGTCGAATTCTAGTTTCCATTCCGAACACTGCACTGTACGGCGCTAGTGGTGTGCTCTCGCCAACAACGAGAAGGACCTGCGCAGTTGCTGAGAATGCTTTCGGGTTTCGGGTTCACTGCTGAGAAATGAGATTCAGTTGAACTTTGACGTCGATGAAGGGTGGGTGGTCTGAAATTTGATGCTGCTTCATTGTTCGCTAGAATTGACGACGAGATTTTTTTTCATGGGTATTTTAGTTACAACGATACGCGAGGAAATATAAGTGCCATTTTACTTCATTTCCTTACTCTGGCATTGAAGAGATAAACGCTTTCAACGGAGGTCATTCTTGCAGCAACTGGGTTCTTCATGTCAGCTATACTGAAAATTATAAATTAACAATAAATTGATTATCCCAGCAATAACCTCGAGAAGAGCTCTTTAGATTTTACTATAGAAAAAAGCAATAATTTATCACAATGTTTTTTTTTTTTAAATTGTTTTGCAATTTGTTAGACATTTAAGATTTCTTTTGGAACCCCAGCTATTCCTTTAGAAGTAGCAAATTCCTTCGGGAGTTGGTTTGGATCCCCTTTGGAGTTTTCTTTGAAAATATTTTCAGTAATACGTTTGAAGTTTTTATAAAAAAAACATGTTTCGATTTTTTTTCTGAAAATTTCATTGATAATGTTTGAAAACATCTCCGGGAATTTCTCTGGAATCTGTTTGGAAAATTCGCTTAGGGTTTTATTTGGCAATTATTTTGGAAATTTCATCGGTAAGCCTTTGGATTATTTCTTTTCAAAAGTTTATGTGCCATTTTTTTCTCAAGATATTTTTTATCATTTTTAGCAATGCTTAGGGATATTTTTTTAATTTTTTTCCAGCAACTCTTGCTGCAGTTCTTCGAACATATCTTCGGTAATTCCTTCTGCATTTTTTTTTTATTTTCGTCGGTAAATCTTTTGAAAATTCCCTTATCTATGTCATTCGGGATTCCTTTGACGACATTTTTTTCTTTCGAAATTCTTATGTGAATACCTGCTGTACTGCCGTGTGCAGCATAGTTGTCCAATGTTCCAAGATCAGTTAACTCAGAAAAATTCGTTTAAAGTTCCCACCTTCTGTAGTGTAATAAAAAAACAAAGTAAATTCATCAGCATACCGTTAAAAGTGATATTATATAATCATAGAAGTATGAACAAAAAAAAATATTATCATTAGATTTACTTTGACTTTTTGAAGAAAAGCTTTGGTGGGACTGTAATGCCGATAAATCTAGCAATTTCCAGGATTTTCTCGGCATAAGCTGTCATGTGAAGCATGTCATGTCATCTCAGAGATTCCTGGACAGCTTTTGTATGCGTATGAACTGACAGTGGGATAGCTTTTGAGAAAATAATAAAAAAAAACTTGGGACAGCCTATGCTGAAAAATTGAACACAGGACATATTGACTTGATGTTGTTTTCAAGGAGTTTCTAAACAAAATATACTAACCAAGAGTGGTTTTCTGTTTTTTTTTTTCGAGAATTCTATTGCAATAATTTTAGGAATTCTTACAGCAGTTTCTTTCGTTGATGCTTGCGGCAATTCCAATGTAACTTGTTTCGCAAATTTCTTTAAAAATTTTAACAATTTCTTTGGAAATTTCCCAGAAAAATCTTTTAGAGACTTCTTTTGTTATTAATTTGGAAATTTCTTTGGCATGGCGGTAAATCGTTCCTTTGAGCATACATTCCTCAAGTAATTCCTTTGGGAATTCCTTCCAAAGCTCTTTCGCCATATCTTTTGAGAATTTCTTAGGAAATGCCTCTGTGAAATTTCCATGGAAATTTTTATTTTTCAGAAATTTTTTTTATTGTATTTGACCAATTGCTTTGTAAATGCTTTCATAATTTCTTCAGGATTTCCTTTGGCAACTCATTTGAAAACTTTTTAGGCAATTTCTATGGAATTGCATCTAAAGAATTGCTTTGGGAATGTCTCCTATATTTCTTCGGGTTTTTTCTTTGAGTTTTCCTTTGAGAATTCATTCGAGCATTCCTTTGCATATTGTTTCAAAATATCCATTTTCAAATTTCTTTGGATTTTTTTTTGAATTTTAATTTTTTTCGTAAATACCAGCAATTCCAAGTGGGAATTCCTGATTTTCTCAAAGGGATTGTCGCAGAGTGGGAAATTTCAGAGCTGATTACTCAAGGTTTTCTAAATATAAAGCGCCCCCTATACTGGTACGCCGCTATGGGAAAAACTGCAATATTGCACCTTGTTTATTATGAAAAATCTTCTTCCATATTTAATTTTCCACGAAATTTTTCTGTTCGTGTTGACATTCTTACAGGAACACCTCTCATGTTTTGGGCAAACATAGTTTAGGTTCCTCTACGTGAATTATTTTTATTGAAAGAAGATTCTCGCAGGGGTGCCTAGAATGTTTTCAGTGAGAACTCTTCCATGTATCTCTTTAGACTCCATTTCTGTCTGTGTGTTTCTTTTTTTTCAGGAATTTGTGTTTTGTTCAGGAGATTCTCAAAAAAAAAATCTAAGATTTCTCCTGATCTTGGAGTGTGTTTTTTCCAGAAATTCCTCCTGGGATTCCTGGCATTCTTTGGGATTTACTTCATGTATTTCTTCAAACATTTTTGAAGATTTTTAATTTGAATTCTACCAAGAATATCATCAGAATTTTTACCATGAGTTTTTTTTTGGAATATCCTACAGAGATTTCTTCAAAAGATTCAATTCCAGGGTTTTTAATTCACTGAGATTCAGAAGTTTTTAGAAAAATCTTTAGGGTTTAGAAAATTTCCTAGAAAATCTGTTTTCAAGAAATTCATCTGGAAGTTCCTCTGGGGATTTCTACAGAAGTTCCTGCAGGGTATTCTTTCAGAGATTGCTTAAGATTTATTCGAACCTTTCTACAGGGATTTTTTCGGATTTTTTTTCCAGGAGATGCTTCAGGAATTTCTTATAAGTTTTTGTCGACAATTCCTGTAGAATTGAATCCAGAACATATTCCAGATCTTCAAGGTATTATTCCAAAGGTTCATTTGAAAAATGTTTCTCAGTTTTGCCTTTCTCGTACACTAAGTGTACTGGAAAGGCTATATGTTCACTCCAAAAACGACTTTTTGATAGAAGGCTCGGAGGGTCAAGTCACATATACCAATCAACTCAGCTCGACGAATTGAGGTGATGTCTGTGTGTGTGTATGTGTGTGTGTGTATGTGTGTGTGTGTATGTGTGTGTACAAATAAACTCACATCACTTTTTGGTAGTAAACCTCAACAGATTTTAATGACCAACGATTCATTCGACGCGGAATCTGGTCCCATTGTTTCCTATTGAAAATGGTTCGGATCGGTCCAGCCGTTCCGGAGTTATGGCCATTTACGTGTTCCAGACCAGTACCCTTGGAAGGGGCCATACATAAAAATGTAACAAACACATACATGCGACACATCAAACTGCGGCATTTTGAATAACCAGATGAACAGTCAGCAAGAAAACAGTCTCTGACCATATCTGAACCCGTTAGTGTACCGGAACCGGTTCCGGGAGTCCCACCGGAAGTGGCCAAATATAAAAGTGAACCAAATCCATGCATGCGACACATCAAACTGCGGCATTTTGAATAACCTTATGAACAGTCAGCAAGAAAACAGTCTCAGACCATATCTGAACCGGTAGTGTACCGGAACCGGTTCCGCGAGTCCCACCGGAAGTGGCCAAATATAAAAATGAACCAAATCCATGCATGCGACACATCAAATTGCGGCATTTTGGATAACCTGATGAACAATCAGCAAGAAAACAGTCTCAGACCATATCTGAGCTGGTAGTGTACCGGAACCGGTTCCGCGAGTCCCACCGGAAGTGGCCAAATATAAAAATGAACCAAATCCATGCATGCGACACATCAAATTGCGGCATTTTGGATAACCTGATGAACAGTCAGCAGTCTCAGACCATATCTGAACCGGTTCAGGGAGTCCCGCCGGAAGTGGCCAAATATAAAAGTGAACCAAATCCATGCATGCGATACATCAAATTGCGGCATTTTGATAACCTAATGAACAGTCAGCAAGAAAACAGTCTCAGACCATATATGAACCGGTAGTGTTCCGGAACCGGTTCCGGGAGTCCCGCAGGAAGTGGCCAAATATAAAAGTGAACCAAATCCATGCATGCGATATATCAAAGCGCGACTTTTTTGATAACCAAAAGAAAGGTTGGCATAAAAAAAGACTCAGATCATATCTGAACCGGCAGTGTATCGGAACCGGTTCCGGATGTCCCGCTGGAAGTGGTCATATATAAAAGTGATCCAAACCCATGCATGCGGCACATCAAACTACGGCATTTTCGATAACCTGATGAGCAGTTAGCAAGAAAACAGTCTCAGACCTTATATGAACCGGTAGTGTTTCAGAACCGGTTCCGGGTGTCCCGCCGGAAGTGGCCGTATATGAAGGTTGACAAAACTCTCGCATGCGGCAAATCAAATCACGGCTTTTTCGACAACTTGATGACCGGTTATTGAGGCTAAGACCACATTGTGGACTGTCAGTAGTGCCGAAACTAGTTCCCTCCGAAAGCGGCTAAATATAAAATTGAACCAAACCCATGGCTTTTTTGACAACCTAATAAACTTTAGCAAGCAAATAGGCTCAGACTATTTAAGAGACTATCGGTAGTGTTTCGCAACCGGTTCCGGGCCGGAAGTGACACCAAACCCATGCATGCGATACCTCAAATCACGGCGTTTTAGGTAACATGATGAACAGTTGCAAGAAAATAGATGCAAGCCCTATCAGTGTGTTACGGAACTGATTACGGGTGTCCCACCAGAAATGATCAAATGTAAAAGAGAACCAATACATGCGACATATCGATGACTTATTCAGTAACAAGATAAACGGTTAACCAACAAATAATCTCAGACCATATTTGGGAGAACCGGTAGTGTTCCAGAACTGGTGACAAGACGAGCGACGCATCGGAAGTGGTAAAATATAGAAAGGAACTAAACCATAGCGGCGTTTTTGATAATCTGATGAACGGTCAACAAGAAAATAGTCTCAGGCCACAGAAGTTCGGAATCGGTTGCGGGTGTGATTTGATAGAAAGTGAACCATAACCATGCATGCGATACATAAAATCGCGGCATTTTCAAAAATTTGCCGAACGGTTAACAAGAAAATAGCCTCAAATCACATCAATTTCCGGCTTTTCAGGTCACGTGATGAACAGTTGACAAAAACATAGTCTAAGACCATATTTGAGACAACCGGAATCAGTTCCAGGTGTCCCGCCGGAAGTAGTCAAACGTAAAATTTAACAAAACCCATGCAAGCTGCACATCAAATAGCGGAATTATAAAGGTTGACAAAATAAATGTCAAAGCGATAAATCAAATTGTGGCTTTTTTGATAGCATGTAAACGATGGGTAAGATTATAAATGAAGAAATGATCAAAGTCGTCATATATGCGAGAGAACGAAATCGTGACCAAAGCGATCTCTTCAAATCACACCATTTCAGATTCCTGCGGTGTAAATGTATAGTAGGATGGATCAACGTTTTATAAAAAAATATAATTTAATCGCGTCAGACTTATACAGTTTTTCAATCTCCAATCTCCTTATGCTTCTAAAATTACTGCTCACAATTTGGGTGCGGCTGGTTGAACCCTCACTCTTCTCATTGCGATTGAAATTTGAATGGAAAATTTACATTTTCTGCATTTTCCTCGTAGGAAGGTCAAATTTTACATGAATCGTGTTACCAATGATAATAAAATATAGCCTAAAGTGTGCTGAAATAAACATTGACGAAGATCACAAAGTGATCTGTGATTGTGAATAAAGTTAACCTTCTTCAAGCATTAGCTGACGCTCACCCCGCTGCCGTAGTGGATGGAATGGGGTCACAATGACCCCAATACACGACTAGGGTTAAGGTGGTCAAGCAGCCAACTGAGAGGTCTGATCTTTTTCTGCTCTGTTTTGTTGTTGAACATAACATCGGAATATGTATCATCAATAAGTTTCGAAAATCGATGATGGCTTTGTTGAAATTGCTGCTAGTGTAAAGTGTTTTCAGGATTCAGGAACATTTTGGCTAACGTCGAAGAAAAGTTTATGAGTACATATTCGACGAGAAAGGCACTTTCACCACTAGGTGGATTAATCTGGGTTTTTTTAGTGGTTCTCAGAATAAATCTTCCATGATTTTTTTTTGCAAAATCTTCTGCAAGAAATTTTCCAAGCAGTTCTTCAGGGATTTTGTGTACTAATCTCTTCAGAACTTGTAAAATAAATTATTCTTAGAATTCTTCCAGAGGTGTCTCCGTAGTGCTTCCAGGGATTCTTTCAGAAAATTCTCATGGGATCCCTCAGAAATTTATTTAGGCATTTATCCAAGAACTCCTCCAGTACCTTTGTCTGCAATTTCTCCAAAGCATTCGGCAGAGATCACTTAGAGATGCCTTAAGAAAATCGTTCATGAAGATCTCCAGAAATCCCTTCAGAAATTTCATCAGCAACTTTGCCTTGGATGTCCAAATCAGGAAATGTTTCACAGAGTTTCTTTAGAATTGCATAGAAATATTCCTTCGAATTTCGATGAGATTTTCAGCAGAATCTCGTAGAGGTTTTCTCTGGAATGTCGTGCAGATTTCCCTGGAAACTCGTGGAAATTTCCCCTGGAATCTTGTGGAGATTCTTGCTGAAATCTCGTGAAGAGTCCTCCTGGAATCTCATGGAGATTTTTCTAGGAATCTCATAAAGATTTTCCCTGAGATGTTATGGAAATTTCCCCCAGAATCTCGTTGAGATTTCTCCTGGAATTTGCAGAGATTCCCCCTGGAATTCAGTAAAGATTTACCCTGCAGTCTCGTGGAGGTTTTCCGTGAAATCTAGTCGATTTTTTTTTCAGAACCTTGTGCAGATTTTCCCTGCAATTTTGTGGAGATTCGTCTAGAAACGCGTGAAAGTTTCTGCTGGAATCTTGTGGAAATGCTTCCTGCAATCATGTTGAGATACTCTTTGAAATCTCATTGAGATTTTTCCTGGAATGTTGTGGCAATTTCTCCTAGAATCTCGTGGAGATTTCACCTGGAATTTCAGCGATTTCCTCTGGAATGTTGTGGAAATTTCCTCAAGAATCTCGTTGACATTCTCTCTGGAATTGGGGCAGATTCCCTCGTGGAGATTTTCCCAGGAATCTTTTGGAGGTTCCCCCCTGATATCTTGTGGAGATTTCAGTTTTCAATTCAGTTCTTTTAAGTTATCTTCCAAGAATTCTTCCAGAAATAACAGCAGAAATTGCTTCAGGAATTTATGTAATGGAATCTCTCCAAAAAAAATTAAGAGTTTAAAATTAAGAATCTATAAAGGTATAACAAGTAGTTTGTTTTTCATGATATTTCTTCAGACCCTCCAGGGATTTCTACAGACATTCCTTCATTGATTCTTCCAAGAATACCTTACTGCAACTTTTTAAAGAGCTTTTTATGATTGCTGGAGAAATATCTGAATCCTGAGGAAGTTTCTCATGGAATTCTTTAAAAAAAAACCCTAATTAATCCACCTAGCGGTGATAAAGCCTTTCTCGTGCCTTCGAAAACACATTTCAACACAACTCAAGTGACATGTTGATGAATATTGCACTTTCATACGTTTAACAGAAATTCATTTCTTGACATCAGAGATCATATCGTTTATCTGGTTTTTAATTTTTGAGCCGCCGTTTAGGATTGAAGTCCGGCAGCTTGGAAGTTCTGGTCGCTATTTTTGGACTCCAGAATTCTTCCTCATACCAGATACACCCGTATTGAATGGTTTTAGAGCCTAAACCTTCATTAAACACCTGCCATCTTGAAGTTTATGCCGCCATCTTGAATTTTGAGACGCCATCTTGGATATTTTGGTAGCCATCTTGGATACTTTAATCGTCATTTTTGGACTCCAGACTTCGTCACAATACCAAATATACCCATATTGTATGGTTTTAGAGCCTAGAACTCCATTAAACAGAAGCCATTCTGAGTTTTGAGCTACCATCTTGGATTTTAGACCACCATCTTGGATACTCTGTTTGTCATTTTTGGAGTCCAGATTTCTTCCCCACATCAAATATACCCATACTGCAAGGTCCATAAATTCCATTAATCAGTCGCCATCTTGAATTTTGAGACGCTGTTGGATACTTACCGCAGTGGACTGTATTGGGTTGGGATATGGGGCTGGCTATTGGCCGGTTTGGCGTCATCGAATGTGCTCACGTCCCCGCAGAGACGGAGCCAGGTGGGAGCAGGGGTTTTGGGAACTCCTTCCCGGGATGCCCTCAGGCTGTGAAAATTTGGGAGCGATTGGTTGCGTCCCCGTATTCCGCATTGCGATTGAAATTTCGACACTGATTCTTCATTGAGGCCTAACTGGCATTTTCGATTTCTCTTCATCGATCCTCTCTTTGTGTTATTACGGGAAGTGTATTAAGTTTTCCAAAGATTTTTTGGTTGAAATGCGAAGACGACGACTACATCTTGCTCTAGAAACAAAAAGAATAATAATTTGTTTTGATCAAGTTTTTAACGAAAGAGAGAGTCGAGATCACTTTGCGGTCTTCGGCAAAGTTTTTCGGCTTATCCTAGGCTATACTTTAACGTCAATAGTTACATGGTGTTAGACAAAAGAATTCAAATTTTTGATAAAATGTAGAAAAGTACGTTTTCCCATACTACATTTCATACCAATTTCAATCGCAAGGCGGAATACAAGGACGCAACCAATCGCTTCCAAATTTTGCACAATTGTTTTGGACGCTAATACAGATTGAAAAAACTTTGTTCCGGGTTGATGCGATCAAAATTAAGTTTTCTCCATACAACGTTGACCCACTATAATAGACACATACAGACGTCATCTCAATTCGTCGAACTGAGTTGATTGGCATATGTGACTTGACCCTCCGAGCCTTCTATCGAAAATTGGTTTTTGGAGTGAACATATAGCCTCGGCCATATAGCCTAGGGCCCATATAGCCGAGGCGGTAAACGCACGGGTATTCAGCATGACCATGCTGAGGGTGACGGGTTCGATTCCCGGTCGGTCCAGGATCTTTTCGTAAAGGAAATTTCCTTGACTTCCTTGGGCATAGAGTATCTTCGTGCCTGCCACACGATATACGCATGCAAAATGGTCATTGGCAGAGGAAGCTCTCAGTTAATAACTGTGGAAGTGCTCATAGAACACTAAGCTGAGAAGCAGGCTTTGTCCCAATGAGGACGTTACGCCAAGAAGAGAGAGATATAGCCTTTCAGTACACTTCGGTGTACGAGAAAGGCAAAACAATTCTTTCGAGCTTATTTGCTTTAGTAAACTAAGTTATTTAACTAAACCAATAGATTGAGAGATCTTCTTTGGTAGAAAATTAAATAAACTTTCGAATGAAGGTTAAAAAGCTGCGATAAGTTTGACCGTTTTCAAGTAATAACCAGTTTGAGGCAAGCAAAGTTAAAAACATGTAAAGTTCAATTACTACGGTACGGTTGAGAATTAACCATATGCGTACACATTTTTTTCACCATTTATGATCCTCTATCACTCCTTAAAAAGTTTGCATTCACCCATCGGGACTCCCCGGAACCGGTTCCGGAACACTACCGCTTCAGATATGGTTCAGATATGTTTTTCTGCTAACCGTTCATCAGGTTATCGAAAATGCCGCTGTTTGATGTGTCGCATGCATGGGTTTGGTTCACTTTTATATTTGGCAACTTCCGGCGAGACTTCCGGAACACTACCGGTTCTGATATGGTCTAAGACAATTTTTCTGCTTACCGTTCATCAGATTATCGAAAATGTCGAGGTTTCTGTGTCGCATGCATGGGTTTGGTTCTTCCGGCGGGACATCCGGAACCGGTTTCGGAGCACTACCGGTTCAGATATGGTCTGAGACGATTTTCCTGCTTACCGTTCATCAGGTTACCGAAAATGCCGCTGTTTGATGTGTCACATGAATGAGCTATGTTCTCTTTTACCGGTTCTGATATGGTCTGAGACTGTTTTTCTGCTTACCGTTCATTAGGTTTCAGAAAATGCCGCTGTTTGATGTGTCGCATGAATAAGTTATGTTCAATTTTATATTTCGCCACTTTCAGCGGGACACCCAGAACCGGTTCCGGAACACTACCAGTTCAGATATGGTCTGATACTGTTTTCCATCTAACCGTTCATCAGGTTATCGAAAATGCCGCTGTTTGATGTGTCGCATGAATGAGTTATGTTCAATTTTATATTTCGCCACTTCCTGCGGAACACCCAGAACCGGTTCCGGAACACTGCCGGTTCAGATATGGTCTGATACTGTTTTCCATCTAACCGTTCATCAGGTTATCGAAAATGCCGCTGTTTGATGTGCCGCATGAATGAGTTATGTTTAATTTTATATTTGGCCACTTCCGGCGGGACACCCAGAACCGGTTTCGGAACACTACCGGTTCAGATATGGTCTGATACTGTGTGCCTGCTAACCGTTCATCAGGTTATCGAAAATGCCGTTGTTTGATGTGTCGCATGCATGGGTTTGGATCTCTTTTATATTTGGCCACTTCTGGCGGGACATCTGGAACCGGTTCCGGAACACTAACGATTCTGATCTGTTCTGAGACTATTTTCCTGCTAACCGTTCATCAGATGATCGAAAATGCCGTGGTTTGATATGTCACATGCATGGGTTTGTTGCATTTTCATGTCTGGCCCCTCCCAGCGGTACCTGTCTGGAACACCTAAATGGCCATAACTCCGGAACGGCTGGACCGATCTGAACCATTTTCAATAGGAAACAATGGGACTATATGCCGCGTCGAATGAACCATCGGTCATTAAAATCGGTTGAGGTTTACTGCCAAAAAGTGATGTGAGTTTTTTGTACACACATACACACATACACACGCACACACACATACACACATACACACATACACACACACAGGCATCACCTCAATTCGTCGAGCTGACTCGACCCTCCGGGCCTTCTATCAAAAAGTCATTTTTGGAGTGAACATATAGCCTTTCCAGTACACTTAGTGTACGAGAAAGGCAAAACCATTGGAAGAATGTAAAATGAAATCTCTGTGGAATATTTGAAGCATTTTTAGAAGAATTTCTGTGAAATTTAACGTAAAATCTGTTGAAGTAAGCCCTTGCTGAAATTTCCGAAAAAAAATCTCTGAAAGTCTGAAAAAGTATCTTGTGATAATTTAAAAGGTATTCCTGAAGAAATTTCAGAAGATTTTCTGAAAAAATGTTTAAATAAAACTCTTGAAGGATGTTCTAAAAGTAATCCTGGAGCAATATGTGGACTTACATTTGAAGGAATTTGTAGAAATACTCAGAGAGGCCGTTCATAATTCACGTGGTCAAGGGGGGGGGGGGGAGTGGAGTAGGGAAGTGGTCCACGCGTGGGGGTAGGGGTAGGGGGGAATTCGGAATATTCAGAAAAATGAATCACATGGTTTATGGACAGCCTCAGAAATCCGTTAAATAAACTCTTATGGTATTCCTAAAGAAATTACTGTTGAAATTCCCAGAAAATATTTTTGAAGAAATTCCCTAATGAATTTGTGAAAAAACTCTAAAGGTTGTCCTTGGAAGATAGACAGAGAAATTTCTGCGAATATGCATCTTTAGGAAGTACTGAAGGTGTAACTGTTTGAACTACGGCCGGGATCTCTAGATAAATTTTCGGCAGAACCTCTGAAAATGACAATGCAAAATCTTTTGGAGGAATTCAAGCACAATATTCTGTATGAATGTCTGAAGGCATTTCTGTAAATATTCCTGTGAGAATTTTGATTGGAATTATAAGAGCAATCCCTGAACAAACATCTGTGGACTTTTTGAGGAAATTTACAAAAAAAACTTTCTCAGTGGTTCCACTGAGAGAATTTTTGAAAGAGCCATTGAAAGAATTTCAAATAGAATCCTTGTTAAATTTCCAGAGGAAACTCTGAGGGAAATTCTCGAGGAATTTCTAAAACAATCCATGATGTTCTAAAAGAATGTTCAAGAGGAACTCGTGGAAGACTTATTGACTCAAAGACTTATTGGGGGTATTTCAAAGAAATTTATATTTTCTTCCTTCGTGTTGTCGAAGGCAGAGTACCCTTAAAATGACGACCAGCTTACCGAGTTAAAAAAAAAATCTGAAACTAGTGTAACCTTTACTCAGCAAATACTCAATGTTGCTTTGAAGGTTCAATTCTTCCAGCCTGCACGAACCCAATCCATTAATCATATTACAAAGACCACCGTTCCACATTGCTGTTTCGGCTGTTTTCCGTCTTCTCTGGCAGCTCCCAAACGTCAGAAAATTATCTCGTATGCTGTCAGTCCGGCAAGACAGATCACTCCCATTAACGAGGCGAGAAAAAGCGCACTCTCTTCATCGGCTACGCCCCATAGTAGTATGAGGAGGACAGCGACTTCGGTTGCTACGGTTGTGCAAGTGATTATGGATGGATTATTCACGGGCCTCTTCGTCAGGACTAGACTCGAAAAGCACAGAAGAAAATCTGTTTCAACGCGTGCTCAATCATACAGAATGGAGCGAGTTCTATAGAGTCAGCTTCCGGTACGACAGCAGCAATGGTGGAAGCGGTGGCAGAAGTCATTCCGGCACTAACAAAACAAGCCTCAGTGAATAATTGATTAAACGATTGAGTTTCCTCTTTGAATTGATGCTTGCTTTCCGGCGATTTCCTGGCGGCTGGCAGCTACTGTGTGCCTATACGATCCATCCTTATCCGCCGCCGTCGAGATGAATAAAAGGAGGATGATCAAAAAAAGGAAAGCTAAACTACTCCGAGCGGTGTGTCTTTCTGATATGAGGCGACTAGACTAGACAGATACCTACACGGCAATCCAGCCTCCAGGGCTGGAGCTTTTTCCGTTCAAAGGAATACGACGATGTTTCTCATCGTCTGTCTATGCTGGTGTATATCAGGTTTCTGGATAAACATACACTACAGCCAGGAGGAAAAAGTGACTGGAAAGACATTTGCATTTATATCTCGCGGCTCCCTGGAGCATGCAAAAGATACATAGCAGGAGCAAAACACTTCACATAACGATACGTTGCTTCGAGTCAGTCAGTGATGTGCTTGCTGTTGGACACGAATTTGCGAGGAAACTTTTTTTGGAAATCGTAAACTTTAAAATTTGGCATCTATATGTTCACAAGAGTTGGGTATTTTTTGTTTTGTTTTGGAAAAATATTCCTGCTCAGGAGTGCATTAAGAAACCCCAATAATTCACAATATTTAAGGAGATAGACAAAATGATCGGGACAGGCAATATTTCAGTTTTCAAAAAATTGTTAACTA